>NW_027532411.1:1857015-2000130 GCF_008692635.1 Crocuta crocuta
CTGCCCCCGGGGGGGGGGGGGGGGCGGGGAACACTTAGATGAAATATCCAAATTTTGAGTTTTAGCCTCTCCTAAATGTGCGATCTTAGACAAGTTGCTTTATCTCTCTGATTCTCACTCCCCCGTCTGCAGACTCAACAGGGGTGGGGCGGGGGCAGTTACAATACTTGCAGCACTCTGCACTTAGCACCTGCCAGGCCCTCGGCTGCACAATCTACACATGTAAGCCTTGCTTAATTTTCACAGAATGAATGCAGAGAGATAGGTGTTCCTTTTTGTTGAAATGAAGAAACTGGGATCTAGAGAGATGAGATGACTTGTCTGAGGTCACACACCAAGTGAAGCAGGTGAACGTTGATTTGTGCCCAGGTACAACTGAAACCAGGGCCCAGGCACTTAGCCACTAGACTTCACTAATATTCTGGTTGGGAGAAGGAGAGAAGATGCCCCAAAGTGCGTCAACATTATCCCTGAGAAGCACTCACAGTTGTAACTGACGGTTCTGTTCTGCAGAAGGCGTTAGAATGAAAGTACAGTGTGTTTCCTGATTGAGGGCATTGTCAAAAAAACCCCCAAAAAAACAGAAAAAAAAAAGCTTTGTACTTGACTAGTAACAGAAGGAAGAAAGTAGAATATAGGGACAGGAATGACACTCTCATACCTGCTCAAAGAGCCTGCATGGTCAGCCGCCTCTACCACTCCAGCACCACCTCCTATCACCTATATAGGTGCTTATAAGGCTTCGCAGCCTGCTGGCTGGTTTCTTCCAAATCGAGCTCCTTCTTGCATAAGGGCCTTTGCATTTGCCGTTCTCTCTGCCTAGAAAATTCTTCCAGCTGTCTCCTTCCTATTTTTGGTGTCAACATCTCAGAGAAACCCAGATCACTCAACTATTTTGTTTCTATTTTTGTTAATTTCTGTCTATATTTTTGTTTGTTACTAAATTGTTTGGTTTTTCTGAATAGCCCTCTTGTTCACCGTGCTATATCGGTGACTGGCACAGAGCTGGGCTCTCACTAAGTGCCCAATAAATCAGTGTTGAGTGAAGAAATCAATGATAGCGCTTTATTGGACAATCCTGAAGCCTGGAAGGGTCTTGCATCACATGCTAACCTATACTCTTCCATGTCACTGTGATTCCTAGCAATCATTTCTACTTGAGGAACAAGAGAATAAAATTCTCACTTCTTCATTTCTGAATAGGTTTTTCTTTTCATTCCACCCCACTTTTACCACTGTGTTTGGAGAAGGTGTAAGTTATGGCAAGGAATAAGGTCTTTGGAGTTAACATAGAAGCGGTCAAATCCTAAATGAGCCTTTTACAGCGTGGCCTTCGGTATGGCATTCAAGATCTCTGAGCCTGTTTGTTCATGTATAAAACACTTGATAAGATTAGCTATGCTTAAATAAGACATTTGCAAAAAATTTAAAACAGTATCTGGCAAATTGTTGTGTTTTTTTCCTCAAGGAATTTAATTTCCTTAGAAAGAAATTTTGGTCTTGAAGGATGCTATTAGTTTGCTACTGTTTGATATGTTGGAGGAAAAGAAACGTGAAGAAAAAGGAAGATTAATTTAACTTAATCTTATTTTTTATTTTAAAAAAGGTTATTTACTTTTGAGAGAGAGAGAGAGAGAGAGAGAATCCCAGGCAGGCTCTATGCTCAATTTCACGACTGAGATCATGACTTGAGCTGAAATCAAGAGTCAGATGCTTAACCAACTGAGCCACCCAGGGGCCTCAAGGAAGCAGGTTAATTTTAGAGGAGATGGTTATCCACTGGAGGGCAAGGATTTGTATCTGATCTCATATCAAAATCACTAATACTTGCTAAACTGCTAGTAGGCACAAAAATACAAGTTAAGATGAAAAATTTAGATAGTGATACAAAAAAAAAAAGACTTCATAAAATTTCAGATCTTTTATGTAAGGAAATACTTCTGCCACTGGCTGGAAGTATGAATGTAACAAAAATGTGATGAACTGATTCAGTAAAACCTTGAGAAGTACAAATATGATCCTAATCCGCCCCACCTCTGGGAATAGTAATTGGATCCCTAAAGGTTGCTGGATAGTACTGGGAACCTTGGAATTGGGAATCATGGATATGTGCACATGTCCAACCTCATCAAGGTGTATATATGAAATGTGTGCATTTTCTTTTGTATATCAATTATTCCTCAATAAAGCTAAAAACCAGGAAAAAATGAGCCAGCTTTAATGCTTTTCTGGGATTTTCTGACATATATGGATCTCTGCAGCTTCCTAACACATTCAGTTTTTTATTTTTGTAACTAGTACTAAGTTAGGAAGGCTATTATTAGGAGAGATGTCCTTTTTTTTGAAGTAAAAAAAACCCCCAATTCATCCAAACTTGAACCTATGAATAATCTAAAATCACTGACCCCCCCTAATCCTTTCCTTTTAGCTTAAACCATCAGGTGGAAGGATTACATAGTATATAAATATGATCAGTATGTACATATAATATGTAGAGTCATAGACATATATAAAGAAAACCGTAAGGGCACCTGGGTGGCTCAGTGGGTTAAGCATCTGACTTCAGCTTAGGTCATGATCTCACAGTCCCTGGGTTCGAGCCCTTCATCGGGCTCTGTGCTGACAGCTCCGAGCCTCCAGCCTGCTTTGGATTCTGTGTCTTGCTCTCTCTCTCTGCCCCTCCCCCACTCGTGCTCTGTCTCTCTCTCTCTCTCAAAAATAAACATTAAAAAATTTAAAAAAGAAAACTATATATGTTTGTAAATAATATAGAAAAATATAACTCATAGATACAGGTTATCCAATTATTGATAACTTGGTCTAAAATAACAGTGAAGGACAGTGTTAAGGACAAGATGCAATAGTCTCAACTTATCAGAAAGATAATCAGGATGAGTTTTCATCTGTGCTAGGGACATATTACTTCCTAGTGGCCAAATAATGTCACTATTATTTTATCTTATCCCACATAACCTACTGCAAAAGAAATCCACATTGGTGGGAATATGCATCAATTTAAAAAAATTTTAATGTTTATTTATTTTTGAGAGAGACAGAGTGTGAGCAGGGAGGGGCAGAGAGAGAGAGAGAGAGATCGAGAGCGCGTGCGCGAGAGAGAGGGAGATAGAAGCTGAAGCAGGCTCCAGGGTCTGAGCTGTCAGCACAGAGCCTGACATGGGGCTGGACCTCACAAACTGTGAGATCATAACCTGAGCCAAAGTCGGATGCTTAACTGACTGAGCCACCCAGATGCCCTGGAAAATGCATTAAGTAAGAGAGATAGCACATAGCAAGGCCAAGTAAGGGCAAAATTGCTACTTCCAACATTTTCTAAATGGGCTTAGTGTCCTTTGTTCACAGTGCTGAACAGATCCGTTTCCTAAGGTACAGTGCTTTGGCTCTGCCAGGATTACTCACTGTTTTCTCCATTTATTCACAGATAGTGCTCTTCCAATGACTTAATTATCTTAATTATTGTGAACCTTTCTATTGGTCAGAGGGCACACATATCATCAACTTTTGATACTCAGGCCCTTGAAATTGTCATAGGAAATTCTCTCACTCTATTCTGGTAACCTATTCACCTTCTTGTGAGATTTCAGTGGCTTCTGGAGAATAGACTGTTTTTAAATGTTTATTTTGAGAGAGAGAGAGAGTGAGAGCGAGCAGGGGAGGGGCAGAGACAGAGAGAGAGGGACTGAGAAAAGCCCAAAAAGGCTCCATGCTGTCAGCACAGAGCCTCACATGGGGCTTGAACTCATGAACCAGGAGACCATGACCTGAGCAGAAATCAAGAGTTGGAGGCTTAACCGACGAGCCACCCAGGCACCCCAGAGTTTTATTTTATATATATTTTTTAAAAAAGAGAATTACAGTATAATCAGAAATTTAGTTTCAGGGATAAATCTTCAAGGTTAGGATATCAGAGCAAATAAAAAAAAAAGACAACTGCAAAAACTATCTTGTTTGGATCATTTTGACTTGCATTGAAAATGAAAGTGAAAGCTTTTTAATTCATCAGCCCATAATTATAACACCCTCACATCTCCCAGGTGCTTTGCTAGTGGATCAATAGTTCTAATATTCCCTTTGCTTGCCATGATGGCTAATGACGATCGGTGTCTCTCACGTAAAGACAAACAGCCACTGCAGTAGAAAGATAATTATAAACAAGTAACTTATTGGAATTGAACAGAAAGCCAATTTTAAGGCACAGTTTTTCTTCTGTACAAAGTTTTCTGGTTTGTTTGGAGTCATCTAACACAGTGAACAGATTCAAAATGACCCAGGCCAATGTCAGAGAATTTGATATTGAAGAAAAATTCACTCTTGGAGCAATCACTTGGAAACCAATGATTAAAAAGATGAAAGGAATGATTTTCCAAATATAATGGCAAGATTTAAAGTATGGAGGTTCCAAAAGGTTGCAAGGTTTGTTTCGTTTTTAAACTAAAGACCTTATGCCTCGTTTGTAAGTGTGATGAAAATGCAGCATTCAATAACAGCAGGTCTTAGACATTTTCAGAGCACATTTCCTGCAAATTATAGTCTTAAGAATAGCCTAGAAACAGCCATAGAGCAAATGAAGAAATGATCCTGAGTTGTTCATTGGTTTATCAGAGCAAATAAAGTTATACATCAACAAATTGCTAATGGCTAACAAGTTGTCAGATTTTAGGCAAATTAACCATAATGGTGGGCATTTCTTGCTTTGGTTAAAAAAAAAATCTTTCATTAGGAAAAGATGTTCTTCATGTAAAAAAAATACATACAGTAGATTTTTCTTTCCTAAACTGATTGTTAATTATCGACCAGGCATGTTTCCTACATCCCAGGTATGGCTCCCCTGACCTGTTTAAGTTACCTCCCATGTCTCTCTTTATGAAAATTTAGTAATATTTCCAATGTTCTCACTAGTTCTTTTCTGACTAAAGCCAAGGCATGCTCAGTGTGTGAACTTTATCTCTTTGGACTGTCTTCTTCTTTGTCATACCAGAAGGAATAAACTTCTGCCTGGACACAGTTGTCACATGTGACAGATTTCGAAGAAAAGCCTGTAAGCTGTGTCAGAACAATCTCCATTTTTTAAAATTTAAATTCACCTGAGGCTAGAATGCCGTCAAGGCAGGTTTCACTTTTGCTGAATTATTTAGATAGCCCCCACCAGCGTAAAAGTCCAAAAAGTTGTGAGTCCTTGAATAGGAAACACTAATGTAATATTATTTCAAATTCTGTTAACCCATAGGAAAATATTGTTATTAAAAGCTTGAGTTCTCTCCCTTAGTCACTCTTGACCTTTTTTCAGGGAAATGCCCAAGAGACAGAGGAAATATCATCACAGTGATGTGTGCTTTCTCAGCTGAGAATACTTCTTAGACAACTCTCAAGAGAAGCAATCTATTTCGGGCTCCACAAAGAACCAGAAATCATAGATTTTTCTCCTTAAGCTTCCTAAGGAAAAAACCTAGATCTTCTCAGGATTTCAATGATAAAGTTTTTGAGGCCCTAACTGACCCAGAGAAAGTTGAATTGTATAGTTTTCCCAGGTACAAAACTAGTTTGAATCTCTAAAGCTTCTTATTAAGAATAATACTAGGCTACATTTATAAATGCTACTACCTGCTTAATACTGTATGAGTAACTGTATGCACATTGTGGTCATTTAATTCTCTCAAAGTTCTACAAGGCACATATTTTCATGAGGTCCATTTTACAGATAAGGAAAGCAGTCATCTCAGCCTGTTTAATTCCAAAACATGCAGTTTTATATTCTCCTATGGAGTTTTCTATAATTTTGACAAATGCATTTAGAAATTCAGAGAAAATACCATTGTGAGGTCTTGAAACCTTCTAAGTGATGCCCCCAGAAGTAGGTCATCTGTTCCTACTGCTCAATGATAAGCCCGTGTGGGCTACTGATAGCCCAGGGGACTCCCACTGTCAGAAGCGGGCCGCTTTCCAAGCACGTGCTGGTGGTGGGCACTTCATTGTTGGAGAAATATTTACTTTTCAGTTTCACCCTATCATATGCCCTTTCATACACTTATTATTTCTAGATCCACTTGATTATTTAAGGGTCTCCTAAGTTCTACAACTGTGTAACTTCCAAGCCTTTGATCTTAACACCTACACCTCAGCCCATGTCTGATGACCACATTCCTATACCTTCTTTTTGGTCAAGCTGAAAAGCTCTTTTCCTGTCAAGCCTTTTTTTCAGCTCATCATGATAAACTCCCCCGTCTGCACCCTGGTAGCACTTTGTCCACCCTCTGTTCTTAGCACATGTCACATTGTCACATAATTATCTGCTTACCATCTGTTTTCCTATCTACATCATGAGTTCTCTGGTAACAAGGATCATGCTATTTAATCAGTGCACAATGCTATGTAAATAGCAGGCAGTTAATATGTTTTTGCTAAATGAATAAAAGAGCTGATGTGAAGAAATACTTTATGAAGACTGTGAAATTGTCATTGTTTTGTTTTTCAACTTCTACAAGCCAGTTGGCTCATTTGACCTTATACTATTTCTCACACTTTCAAAACACCTAACATATTTTGAGCACGTGTCTGTTATAGAGCAGCTCTATCAAGGTTTCTAAAGGTCTAAATCTCCTTAGGAAGCCTTGTCAATCTCCTAGGAATTTCTGGCAGTTTTGCACATGTAGGATATTGTTTAGTTGGGCTTCCTGTGTTAGTACCCGTCAAAAGAAACCCTGTGATTGTGGGAGGTAGGATCAGAAGCCAGCTACATGAAAGGGAGGGACTCTTGCTCTCTGAAGATGTATTAAAATCAGGGGTAACTTGGCTCAGCTGCTGTGGAAAATGGTTTGGTGGTTCCTTAAAAAATTAAGTGTAGAACTGCCATGCAACCCAACAATTCTACTCCTTGGTGTCTGTCAAAAAATAAAAATAAAAAAGGTATTCAAAGACATGTACAAACATGTTCATAATAATTAGCACTATTTACAGTAGCTGAAGGGTGGAACAGTCCAAATGTCTACCAATGGATGAACAATTTGTGGTATATCACACAATGGAATATTACTTAACCATAAAAAGGAATTAAGTGCAGATAAATGCTAAAACATGAATGAACCTCAAAGCCATTAAGTCAAAGAAGCCAGACATAAAAGGTCACATACTGTATGATTCCATTTATATGAAATATCCAGAATAGGTAAATCCACAGAGACAGAAACCAGACTGATGGCTGTCACAGGGCAGAGAAAGCAGCATACAGGGGGCAACGGTTTATTTAGCACGGGATTTCCTTTTGGGATAATGAAATGTCTGGTAATAGACAGTAGTGGTGATGGAAAAACAGTATGATTGCACCAAATGCCACTACATGGCTCATTTTAAAATGGTTAATTTTATATTGTATGATTTCACCTCCATTGAATACATAGAGTGTGGGGATGAATGGGGGAGTTTTTTTTTAAATTTTATAAAAGGTTTTATTTATTAAATGGGGGAGTTTAAAGACCAAAAAAAAAAAGAAAGAAAGAAAGAAAGAAAAGAGAGTAGAAGATGAGGTCAGACTGAGATGATATGAAAGGGCTGCATCAGCTGACACTGGCTTTGAAGAGGTAGGAAGGTCAGAAGCAAGAAATGAGGGCAGCCTCTGGAAGGAGGAGAAGGCAAGAAATGAATTCTCCCCCAGTGCTTCCCGAAATGAACACAGCTCTGCCATCACCTTGGTTTTTGCCTGATGAGACCTGTGTTGGACATCAAACCTACAGACCTGTAAGATAATACATTGCATTTTTCTAAGCTAAGAAAGGTAACAAAATATCAGGCTCTGGCTTTGCTGCCAAAAAAGAACTTCAGAGATCTAGTACATTCCGGATGAAAATAGGGTGAGAAAGATTACATTACTTTCCAAGGGCACATGGCTAGCTGTCCTATATGCTTCAGAAACAGTGCTTCCTTCCAGAAATAAAGAGCTAGGAAGGGAGCTAACAATGAATGAGGTTATTGTCCTAATTTTATGGGAGAAGGAACACATTCAGTAAGATTAAGTAACTTAACCAATATCTCATATCTAGTACCGTGAATTTAATTTTTTAAAGCATTTCAAAAATATTGAAGTAATGTAGGTACATGAATAATACTAAAAATATCATATCACAGAGGATAGAAGGACTTATTATGAACTCCAAACATTTGTAATACATCTTAACTCCAGATGTGATCGATAGCACTTAGCCATTTCCTCTTCTAATTACTTTTAGGTATAACTTAAATATCACTATATAATGCTACTATGCAGTGATATTTAACAAATTCTTATGTAGTACTTATTAAGTCCTTTACAAAAATAACTCATAGACTTTTTTTTAACAACTCTTTGAGGTAGGTATTAGTATTTGCCTTACTTTGCAGATGGGGAAACTTACACAATATAACATACCTAGAAGGTGCTGGACCTGGGATTTGGATTTCAGATCCTCTGCTCCTGACTGTTACACCAAGCTGCCTGCAAACATTAGCCTCCTTTTGTAAGGAGGAAACTGAGGCTCAATGTGGCTAAGTAGTATGTCCAAATTCATGGGCACATGAGCTTAGCTAGGCTCCAAGGCCTTGGTGCTTTCTGCTAAATATTTCTACTTCAGAAAGGGGCTGTTCATTGAAAGGATAGAACCCATGGCTGTCTTAACCTTACCGAGGACAGAAGATGGACAGCCTGTCAAGAGCTACAGAGATTTCTAGCTTAACAATTGAAAGAAAAAAATTATTTACTGTCAAGAAAACAATCTTTCGATAATATATTTCTTCGATAACATAACATTAACATTTTTTTCATAAAAAAATTAAAACCCCTTTTATTTTCACCTTAAAAAAATAATAGGTTTTCTGGAAGCCAGTAACCTGTTTAGCTGCCTTTCAACTCATGTGTTGCTGGTTTCCTGGAAGGCTGGTGCACAAAATGGTTTTAAGTGTTCTCTGTAGCCCAGACAAGAAGACTTGAATCCTGGAGCTACATTTTCTCCTAGCTCACCATAATACTTTGCCATTTTCTCTTTCTTTGCCTTTTTTGTTTTTTTTTTACTTGAGCTTGAGTTTCCCTTATTGCTGGGTTTCCTTGCTCTGGACAAAGGCTTTCAAATTCTACAGTGGAAACTTAGGCATCCATTGGTGACATTCAAAATTTTCCATAGGATGGGGGAGAAGTGGAGGGTAAGGGGCATGTGTGCAGTGGGGAGAATATCCATGCATATGGGTCAGCATCTTCCCCCTCCCCAACCCCTTAACCCAGGGAAGCCCTCGCTGACACTACGGATAGTCACACAAAATTTGTTGGAAGAAAATATTCTATTGGGGAAAAAAATACCATAATGGGTATAGAATATTCAGAACTGACAGAATGTGGTGAAGAAGGGAATAAAAATAAAAACACCACTTAGAATAATGAGAAAATAAGGCATATACATCCAAGGTAGGTATCTAAATGGTATTCCTTAGTCATGGGAAGATCCTGGAAACTGACCACCCATCCAGCTGGGAAGGGGAAAATCCTACTTTCGCTTGTGCATTCTGTGGTGGGAGAGGCAGAATTGTGCTGGCAAGACTTTAAAAGAGAAAGAAAGAAAAGAAAAAGATCAGGTGGATAAAATATAATAAAATCAAAGTCTTCCTTCTGGGGAAGTAGCTCCTTAATAATTGAATTCATTGTGGACTCAGACGTTGCAGATGAAGTCAGAGAACATTCAGAGGAAATCCAAATTAAATTTTCACTGGAGTAACAAAAGTATGGAAGAACTAGACTGCCATCCTGAGGCAGAACAAGGAAATGGCGACCGGGGTGTTAGGCCGATGTGGCTCCTTTTGTGGTGTTCAAAATACCCTAAGGATGTTCTATTCTCCAGAGCAATAATTCTATAAAAACTTATCTTAAAAACCATTGTGGATACAGGGCAAAAACCATGCAAATCATTCAGAAAGGTCTACATAATTTAAAGCTCTCTAAATTCTAAATTTCCCTTATGAGAGGCAATTATTGTTTTTAGTTTATTGTACATCTTTTACAAGAAATTTTATGCACTTATAGCTATGTGTGTATACATTCCTTTTGAAATGTATCAATGATGCATACTGCTATGTACCTTGATTTATTTTCAATTTAACAGTGTGTCTTGGAGCTCATTTCCTTTTTTTTTTTTCTTGATTGCACAGTCTTTTATTGGATGAACATGCCAGAACTCAATTAGTCATTGCTATACGGATGCAAATTTTCAGTATTATGCTACCAAAAACAATGCTGCAAGGAATATCCTTGCCCACAGATCACTGCATACATGGCCATAACTGTAAAAAAAATTCCTAGAAGTGGAAATATTGAAAGGTATATGAACTTGCAATGAGTCTCATAAGACTGCATTGCAGAAAGGTGAGGTTATGTCATCGTTCATTTTGGAGAATGTCTGATGCTCTACACCCTTGCCAACCTTAAGCTACTGTGTTTCAGGTGACCTGAATTATTTTCTTTTCCCATTTTCTGTATGTTTGGATACAATTTCTCCTTAACACTAATAAGATGACTATATGTGGTCATTGAAAACACTCCACAGGCACTTTGCCCTCGTGGTTCATAGGGGTCTGAGGAAGGATTAAACATCATCCCTGGCTTTTAGGACCTTCAAGTACCATTGTTGAGTATGAAACTGACACTGACCAAGGGAGATCATGCTAGCTAAATAGCAGATGGACATGCTGGAAGTGCAAAGGAAGGAGAGATTTGGGGGAGTGATCCAGAAATACTCATGGAGAATCTCACCTCTGACCTTACCACAAACCATTAGTGAAGATAAAAATAAAGAATAAATATGTGAGAAACATATGTATAGATATATGTTTATATATATTTAACTATATATACATATATGTTCATATATACGTATCTCATGTATATGCATTTCTATATTTGCCTTTACTAGATAAAAACATCTCGATGGGAAAATATTTATCAGCTCTGCTATTTCTTTCTCTTACACATTCTATGGGATGCAAGTTCCAATTTTTTGGAATCTCACGAATCTTTTTGGACACCTGTTGTCACCTGTCTACTGCTATCTCATAGAAACATGTAAAACAACGGTCTGTAACTCATGTGCCCCCTAAGCTTTAATCTCTGAGGATGGAAGAAAACATTGTGGAGGCCTTGAACAATGTGTCTTTCCTACCCATGAGGTCCCTTGATGGTAATGGCATTCCCAGTGGAAGGCATCAGTACATATTAGCTGAATGAATACATTCATTTTACTAAGCCTTGGCTCTTCCTTACGTGTATGACTTGTATGCATCTATGGTGGTGCTCAGTAAACATTTATGATTTTTAAATGTTGTTTAGGATGCAGAGGGCAGAGTCTTCAATGCCAGGGTTTTAAAAGTTTATTTTGAGAGAGAAAGGGAGAGTGTGGGACCAGGTGAGGGACAGAAAGAGAAGGAGAGAATCCAAGGCAGGCTCTGCATTGTCAGCATGGAGCCTGACCTGGGGCTTGTTCTAATGAGCCATGAGATCATAATCTGAGCTGAAATCAAGAGTCAGATGCTTAACCGACTGAGCCACTGAGGCACCCCTTACAATGCCATTTTTTAAAAGGGACTTTGGATTTCTTCTGACCTTCTCTGAACCTTTCTAAGTGTCTTGTTAAACTATTTTGTTATCCCTCCTCTTCCCCTCCTTAGTTAATGATGCTAATATTTCTGAAATTCAGGCTTTGCTGTTTTTTCTATCTCATGTAGCCGGTGCATGTAAACATGCCCATGGACAGCACACACAGACACACGCAAATCCCTCTCAGGTCACTCTGCGTGCGGAGCTGTGCCTCCTGCAGTCATTTTCCTGAGAGCTTGTAACCTATTCAGCACAGAGGAGCTCTTACATATCTTCTCATACAAGAAGAGGAAGCAGTTTGTGACCTAACAGGAGGGTTAACACTAGCTGGTCATAGTTTAGCAAGTTTAATTACTGGAATTTCTATAACCCCAAATGACATCTGCATTGGAACTGAACATGAGATTCTTTTCGGGTAAGCAAAATAAAACAGGCCATGCAAAACTCTGCTCGGTCTAATCCTTGTACCTGATGCACATGGGCTACAGTGACATTTCTGGGACTGATTTTTACTTAGCGAAGATGTGCTTTTTAATAAAACTGCAAGATAAAATTGGCACTGGCTACTTTAAACAAAGAAGCAAAATATACAGTTGGAAAGTGAAGATAAAAATGCTTAAGTAAAAGATCAAAGGACTCTTCCTTGCCTGCCCACCCCATTCCCTGGGTTAATTAATATCTATTTTAGTTCCTTGTCAATACTGGCCCCAAATGGAAATGAACTGGATTTTATTTTTATAAACATTGTGAACTGGACTAATTTCAAATTTGTTTTAATAAAGTCAAAGGCAAACACTGGCTACATTGCAGGAAGCCCGGTCTGCTTTACAAGATGAGCTAACCACTTTCATTTCAAAGTGTGCTCCACAAACCAGCATCGTCAGCAGTAACTGGGAGCTTATTGAAATGCAGAGTCTTAGGCCCTAGACACAGACCTGCTGAATCAGAATATTCATTTAGCAAGATTGCCAAGTACTATCTATACACGTGAAAATTGAGCATCACTGGTCCATAATGTTGCCTTTCTCCTTAAAGGCTTTCTCCCATGGAGTAACTAAAGGACTGTTTGCCTGAGTAACGTAAACTGAGGACCAGATTTGAGAAGTTTCCAGCCACACAGAAAGGAAGGCACAGATGCACGCTATATTCCATGGTGCCAAACTGAAAGGTTTGCCATTTGTCCCCACTGTTTTACTGTCCTCAAACTCTGCACCCAGCCTCTGGAGAGGCTTCCAAAACATGCTGAATCCATGGAGAAATTAATAATGTAAAGCTTTTCCAAGGCTCTTGGCAGCAGGAGGAATTTCTGGTGGGGTTCATGTTGAGGAGGGTGGGGGAAGGAAAACACTTTGATGTATAACGTAGTAGTGAGGAATTTCTAAACCCTTGTCCGGACTTTATCACTCTGGCTGGCTGGAAAAGGGATTTGCATGTGATGGATTCTAGGATTTGTCTTTAAGGACATCTGACAGGGGAGCCTAAATATTTTGAGCTAAGGACTGTTACACACTGGTTGCTTTATATCTTTGGTCTTCTGTGCCTTAGTGGGAAGTGGGTTGCTTCTGCCATTCCCAATAAGATTTACTTCCATTGGCATCTTCTTCCCCTCCCCCTTTCAGTATTTTCACTCGGGCAGTAGACAGCTGAAATATTGGCCAATGAAGGAAAACAGATTTCCCAATGAATAGTTCTACACCATGAAAAAATGAGATTAGAGGGGTGCCTAAACTAATTTGAGGATATTACAGTCTTCATCTCAAGCCTAATTCTCTGTAGTTTCACTCCTGGTTTATGGACAGAAATTTAAAGCCAGTACATTTTATCATCTGTATCATTTAGTCCCCTTTTAACTTCACGACGTTCTTTTCAATATCCATGAGAATGAATTTCACCTTTTATGACATTCAAAGGCAATTATGGTGCCTTTATAAAAAATGATGTCACTCTGATACTGGCAATAAAATAACAATGTCTTAATGCCAATAAATGTATTAATCCTATCAGTCATCTTTCAATTTTTTCTGGTTTTGCTTTGGAAACTGTAGAAAACCTTCTGGTTTTTAATTTGTGAGCTATCTAGAAACACAGGCATAGCACTTTCCATCTTCCTCTGGTTGAATGCTCAGGAAATGGAGCAGAATTAAGTGACTATCCCACTAACAGGCAGGGTTATTTGGCCAATGCCTAAATCAGACAGAGTTTTACTGACTCTCCCGTGTATGGATATATGACGTGGGGCAGGGATGGGAAAAATATTCCTCAGTGGCTGTCTGGTCTGGATCCCCAGAATCCAGTGCAGTTTCATTCCTTGCTTTTAAAGTCCTGCTTTCCAGACGCCTGGGCAGCTCAAATCGTTAAGCATCCGACTCCGGCTCAGGTCATGATCTCATGGTTTGTGAGTTTGAGCCCCTTGTGGGGCTCTCTGCTGGCAGCACAGAGACTGTTTCAGATCCTCTATCCCTCCCCAGCTCTCTCTCAAATAAATAAACATTAAAAAAAATAAATATAAAGTACCGCTGTAGGTGTTGCCCTCAGGGAAACACAGTCCCTGTTAAAGGGCGAGCGCAAAGTTCTCCTAGTATCAGGAAGAGACAATGGCCTGGGACCTCTTGGGTTCTTAGGTCCTCTTCTTCTAATGATAAGGCTGGGGCTAGGAACAGGGGAAATAGATATTTATTATTAATTTTACATTATTAATCAGTAGCTTATGGAGTGGCTCACTCTATATAAATCAATTTATGAGATGTTTACCATAAGATATCAGAGACATAATATAAAGCTTTCTTTGAGTAGCTTATGCTTTGGTTGGAGACAATATGCTTATAAACTGGAAATAATTAGAGAAAAAACGGAATGTAAAGTTTATACTTTCAGTTAGCATAAAGCCTGGCTTCCTAGCATTGTCCACTTTAACCTAGTTGTGATTTTGATTTCAGAAGTCATGGTCTCTGGACACAGACCCTCTCAAGGGGAGGCTTTTAGAGATGGGGAATCAGGAGGCACCTAGGGTGGCTCAGTCAGTTGAGCATTCGACTTTGGAGCAGGTCATGATCTGGGTTCGAGCCCCGCACTGGGCTCTGTGCTGACAGCTCAGAGCCTGGAGCCTGCTTGAGATTCCGTGTCCCCTTCTCTCTCTTCTCCTCCCCAATTTGTGCTCTCTCTCTCTCTGTCCCTCTCTCTCTCTCTCTCTCTCAAAAGTGGATAAACATTTAAAAACATTTTAGAATTGAGGAATCAGTATGGGTTTCAAAGGTGGGGAACAAGAGAGAGGACTTGAACACATTTGTGTGGCTACGAGAGAACTGCGTGAGTAGGGACGTCATCCTAAATCAGGTGGTCAGCATAAGTCACAAAAGTGAGAGGAGACTGGCATAAATCTGGACAAATAAGTGATACACCTGATGGGGGAGCAGAGTACCAACTGGGGAAGAAAGGGGATATGTAAAATAAGGCCAGGTTTTAGAATAACTAAACTGACAAGAAGGGTATTTAAACTTGACCCTGTAAGCTGTGATACTCAGACAATTTTCCCCTACAGAAAGCCATAATACAGAGGACACCGTGACACATTCTGAAGACTTAGTGATTTACACAATTCTCCATATTTTCTAATTATAATCCCCCCATTGAAAACAAAACAATATATTGAAATTCAAGTGAATGAGAGGTCTTAAAAAAGTAATAGATTGGATCCACAGTTATATGGCAAAGTTGTTTAACAACGCAACAAGGTGGGTATAGAGGGAACGTAACTCAGTATAATAAGGACCATATGTGGCAAACCCACAGCTAGCATCATACTCAGTGGTGAAAAGCTGAAAACCTTTTCCTTTAAAATCAGGAACACAAGGGGCGCCTGGGTGGCTCAGCCAGTTGAGTGTCTGACTTTGGTTCTGGTCATGATTTCCTGGTTAGTGAGTTTGAGCCCTGCATTAGGCTTTGTGCTGTGTTGGATCCTCTGTTCCCCAACCCCCACCCCGATCTCTCTCTGTCCCTCCTCTCAAAAATAAATAAAACATTACAAAGTAAAATAAAAATAAAAAGTTTTATCGAGATACAATTCACATACAGGAGAGCTCATTTTTTAAAAGTGCACAATTCACTTTGTATATTCACGGAGCTGTGCAACCTGCATCACTCTCTCATTTGAGAACATTGCCATTACCTCCAAAAGAAACCCCTATGCATTCGCAGTCCCTTCCTACTTGCCCTACTCGCTCAACTTCTGGTAGCCAGTCACCTCCTTTCCATCTCCATGCTATTGCCTATCCTGGATATGTACTACATATTTTTTAAAAAGTTTATTTTTAACAGAGACACAGAGCGTAAGCAGGGGAAGAGCAGAGAGGGAGACAGAATCTGAAGCAGGCTCCAGGCTCTGAAGAGGGTCTTGAACTCACAAAACACACGATCATGACCTGAGCTGAAGTCAGATGCTTAATTGACTGAGCCACCTAGGAGCCTCTGGATCTACACTATAAAAGAAATCATACAAAATATGGCCATTTGTTGACTGACTTTAACTTAACATGGTGCTTTCAAGATCCATCCAATCTTGGACGTGGATGTTCATTATTTTTAATCTTGCAAGCAAGGCAAATTTATCAGCTTTGCTGATAAGGAAAGTGAGAGGCAAAATGCTTTGCCCCAGGTCTCACAAAGTTGGCAGAGAAATATTCAAACCTAAGTCCTGCCTCCGTGGCGCAAACCCCGCCACCGCACCCCATTGATTCTCAGATACCTCGGAGTTCACCACGTCATTCCTAAACTGAAAAATACCGGGCTTTGCAGCACACCAGAGCCAGCAAATTCATCTTTCTTCTCCCCCCGCCATGCTCACTCCAGCTGCGTTCCAAGGGCAGGGAAACCGATGGTCCATTCCCATGGCTCCCAGGACAGCCCCGCAGCGTGTGAAACAAACCCGACCGAGGGCAAGCCAGCAGCACCTCCGTATGCGCCTTCCTACCGACGACAGGGTATCCGTATCTCAAACCAGCAGAAGGTGGAGACTTCCGCTCAAACAAGAAAACACCAAACAATGAACAGAATCCGTCTTTCGCCTTTCATTCCTCTGAGTCACTTATCAGGCAGCTTCAGTGGGGAGTCCCTGGGCGCTCGGGGCCTAAACCACAAACACACTGAGGATCACCCCACCCCCCACCTTCCTGGCCCCCACCAGTTCACACGGTACCTGCGAAACCGAGTTACCAAATCACGCAGTCAGGACCTTTATCCTTAATTGCTCGATTCTCAAGGCCCATTTACCTTCTTACCTCCAAGGTGTCCGCCAGAAGCATCAAAGCTCTTGGAGAACATTCCCATCCTTAGGTCCACACGCCTCCGGATCCAGGCCAAAGTAATCTATCCCATTCGACTTGTAGGGCCCAGAGCCCAAGGCTGAGAGCTTCGTCTACGATGTATGCCTTTTGTTTCTTTTTAACGGCAGTCATTTTTGGAAGGTGAACAATTGACTCTCCCTTGTGGCAAAGTAGGGTAAAATAATACATTCACTGAAACTTTTTAAGTCCCCAAATTAGATGTTGGCCACTTTATTATTATCAATTTTAAAGTTTATTCCTTTTTAAATGGTCTGATGATACTACCTGTAACTTTAAAATGGCAAAACTAGGCGATACCATTTAGATCTGCCCCTAGCCAGATGCCCGTGGAGATTGGACCTTTTAAAGCAAGGCCACAACATAATTGTTCTTAATTCACCACAGAAGGATAAAGGTCACAGCAGATTCTCCTAAAGTAATTGTAGGCAAGCCAGACTTTGCATTGCATATATAATTAAATTTACATAAAAGAATACCGAATTAGGAGGTAAGAGAATAAATGTAAAGGCTGAAACTCGGTAACTAAAATAAAAATATTTCTTAAAATATACACAGAAAGAAAAAGTAAGTTTACAAGTTTCACTATATTTTTAGTTCTACAATTATTTAATTCAAGAGGTATTGATTAAGCACCTTCATGCTACGGCCTATAGGGTAAAGTAAGCCATTGCACTTGAAAAGCTTATATTCTTTGGGGAGGGGGAGATACTGACTCATCAACACGTAGTATTATATGATGTTAAGAAGATGATAATGATGCAAGTTCAGGGTGTTATGGGAGGTATCTTATCTGGACTTGACCTTGACAATTGACAGACCTACCAAAGAAAGTGACAGATTGAGAACTGGAAAACACAGTGACATTAGCCAAGTGAAGAGATGGGGAAGAGTGCTTTAAGCAGAGGGTAGCCACATGCACACACCCTCTCAGGAAGCTGGAGAGAGTCATGGCTGGGGACTTTCCATTGTTTTGGGGGCTGCTGTCATAAGCAATAGGCAATCAAGGAAGGAAGACTGTGAGAATGGTAATATTGTTTATTTATTGAACAAATAACTGAATGCACACTTGAGGGTGTTTGTCCTCAATAGGTGATATTATTACTTGAAAAAAGGCAATTGAGAATCTAGCAATGGAGACTTGAAGCCAAAGGGCAAATTTATCCCCTTTTAAAATATGCCAAGCGGTCCTGAGGGGATAGTAACAGCAGATGATTCTTGTTTAACAAACAATTGGGTTTGCAATAGAAGGCCAAAACATCCCCAGGGCAGATGACTGCTCCCTGGAACCTTGTAGGTGGGTTAACTAGCATAAGCGTTGCTCCTGAGTGTTTGCACAGAACAGGTTTGTCTTTGGGGTATAATTATTTGGGCCACTTAATAGAAGTCTCAAGCAGGTCAACCCTTGAAATAGGGCTCTTTCCTCTTTTTAGCAGAGCTAGAACAAAAGGAAACTTAAAATCAATTATGGAGAAAGAGGAAACCTATTTCTGTCCTTTTGGAGACAAAAGATGCAACACGATTGGCTAAAATTCAAGGGGAATAAAAACTTCTTGGTGCGGGCGGGATGCGGCCGCCCTAGAGCGGAGGCTCTGCTTCAAACACAGGCTTGTGCTGCCATCTACTGTTGGGAAGGTTCCCTCCGCCTCAGGACCAGCTGGTAATTGCCCGCTGCGCTGCCTGGCTCCTGACAGCTCCATCAGCAAGATGCATTAAACAAATATGAGGCAGAGAATCCAACAGGGGATTTAACACTTAGTGGCTTGCCAGGAATGCATTTCCCTACTGACAATATTTCCTTCTTCACCCTCTTTCCTCTTGAAAAAGATTCATCCTTTCAGCAATCTGATTGGGACCCAGCCCAGCCTTGATGGTGCTAAGATCTGACCTTTTAAAACAGCCTGGAGGGTAAGAGTTTGAACCATTAACCTCGCTCTTCCCCTATGGGAAAGTCTGAATGTTTCCATTGCAGGAACCCATTGAGGGCACTTTTCACGGCCTGAATGCAGAAAAGCTGAAATGCTCTAGCAATAAAGTCTTGGGAGAATATTTCCATCTGTCTCCCTGCCAACCTCACCTTTCATCATCTCCATCCACTATTTGAAAGATTTTCACCTATGCAACAAAAATTATCTTTATTTAATCAAACAACTGAGTTTATTGCCTATCTGGTATGAAACAGAGAGGCCCCTGATTGCCAAGTCACGTTACTGGTTACTGGGAAGTGACAAATACAACCAGCTTGAGCTAATGCCGTGTCAGCCAGAACTGAAAAGGTTGAGCGCTTTGGCGGCTTGTTCTGTCTTATTGTGGATACATAGGCAGGATGTGTCAGGCTTTGGAAATACTGAAAACAGGCTACCTACTCCCACTCCCCTTTCTGAAGAACCAGGTTGGAGTCCTTGACCTAGATGGGCCGACTCCAGGCATCTGCAGGGTAGAAGCATGATGTGTACTCTGTTCTCAGCAGCAGTGCTTTTAAAACACGGCCAGCACAGAGCCGTGAAACTAATAAACATCCACGAGACAAGCCATCTGTTTCTTTGTTTAACATTTAGACACTAATGTGAACCTGAGCTTACAGAACTCTTTAGTCAAGCTGATTGCCCCAAGATCTCTGACATTGTCTCTTTATGCCTCTGGTTCTTTACCCTCCTTCAAGGAGAGAGATTTCTTTTCCCTTTTCTTTCTTTTTTTTTTCCCCCAAGCTGACAGAGGAAAATAATCCATAGAATTAAAGCCGGTTTATTCTGAGCTGTCAACATCCCTGTGACAGATGATGGTATATGAGAAAGTCTTGGGAACGAGCAGGGGAAAAAGAAACACATTTCATGAGCCACAGAGGGCAGGATCAGGTGGAGATGTTGTGTAAGATCCCTCCCCTGCACCCTGTGAGGTTGGACATGTTGGGAGAGGCATAAAAGGAGCAATTTCAGATCTGAGCCTGGTTGTTTGCTCTGGGCTCTGGGGCTGCTGCTTGAACTAGCTGGGCCGAGCTGCTCACAATTAGAGAGGGCAGTTCCTTCATGGAGCAGTTCAATGAGCCTTCCACTAATTTGCAAAATACCACCCTCACTATTCCAGTCACTCCTATGTGTTTCTCATCTCTCTCGTCAGTGCCTAGATAAATGTAATCTATCATTTCCGCAAGATACAAGTTCAGCTCTTAGTACAAATATGGTGACAGGATGTATCTGGCACAGAATAGGTGGTCAAAAAATTATTTAACTTAATAAATTAATGAATGGATGCCTGAATAAATAAATGATGGGACAAATAGCTAAAAAGATAAGTAAATAAGACAAGGAAACTAACATTATCAAGGGCCTCATCAGACCTCTTTTGCGCCACCTGAGTTATCTCACTAAAAAGGGCTATTCTTTTAAGGATTCCCATAGACCAGAAATAGAATCAGATCAGAAAGCTTGAGAATTGAGAGAAAGTGGTGTCCTTTCCTCAAAGTCTTTCTCTTTTTTGCATGTCTGCTTTGTTCTCCTCTTTCCACAGCTGTCTTTCTTGGCCTCTACTCTATGTATTTTCTGTTTTGCTCATAAGTTATGTCGACCCATAATTTTGCCTTGCCATGCCACCAAAATATTTAGCTTCCTTTTACCTTTTTCTTCTTCCTTGTTAACTATTTCAGCCTTCCCTTTTTCTAAATCTAAATTCCAAAGAAAGGAATTTCATCAGCCCAACTTGCTAATTTGTTTTTGAGCCAGGCCAATCAGTCATGGTTGCTGACCAGCCTATGCATTGTCTGCTTTTGGGTCAGGTGACTATGTCCTTGTGGATGAGTAGAAGGTGGGGTCTCAGATCACCAACATGGACATTAGATAGTAGGGGCTGTAGAGAGCCAGTGTCTCCCTGGAGGGGATGTGGGGGAATGGGTACTACATGCATGGCTGGCAAACTCCTGAATGCCAAGTTCTGGTAAAAGCACTCTCCCAAGGATCACCATATTTAATCTTCATGATGGTCTTATGATGATAGCAGAGATTTCTCTGCTTTATAGATGAGGAAACTGAGGCCCAGCTAGGTGAAATAATCTGCTTGAGACCACAAGGCTGTTGAGTGACAGGTCCTGGGCTGGATCCAAAGCTCAGGCTCTATCCCAAATTCTTCCCTAAACTGGAGGCAATGGGATACAGATATTTGTAAACATCTCTTTGTGTCCAACATGGTCCAGGAGGTTTAGAAGCTGAGAGCCCCTCTGAGGATTATGATTTGGCATAGTCTCAGGGTAACTGACATGTCTAATATGTAGGACAACCCTGAAAAGTACTATGTGTAGTCCTTAATTACCTTTATAGCCAAGAAATCACAAAGATCATGATCTGACAGTGGATCTGCTGGCCACAGATCTTTAGGGCTCGTCTGACCTTGGCAGATCACTCTTTCCAAGGATGGCCGTATTGCATATGTTCAGTGTGATTGACTGAGCTGGAAAGAGTGGGTTGAATGTGTTCATCAGATTTGAGGTCAGGACGCCAGTAAATGGATGATCATTGGAACAAGGATTGGCTGGCTGGGTCAGGGGTTGGGGGGAGAAGAGAGAGGACTAGAATGGCATCAAGATCTTTTCTTTTCTCATGTTCCCCGCCTATATCCCTGCCATTTTATTTCAAATGCTTTAATTGCCATAATTGTTCAAAAGTGCATCTTTATGTACCTATTATGGTAACACTTGATGTATCTCATTATTCTGTTGAATTGCTTCATTTATCACTTGAGCCTGATGATCATGTTTATTTTCAATTTCTTTAAAACTGCCTGACCTTATTTTTCTTAACTTTCTTTTTCTGTCTGGTTTAGTAGAATGGTACAATATATTGTGGATATTTGAACAAAAATGTTGACCATTGTGTCCCTACTGCCTGGCAAAGTGCCTGGCGTGGGTGCTCAACAAGTATTTGTTGAATGAATGAATGCAATAAATCTTCAGCCTACAAACATAATGTTCATGGCTAAAAATAAGGCTGTGTTATCCTAAGATCATTGCCCTTGGAACATTCACTATTGGATTAAAAAACAACCTCAGTTCCATTTTTTTAATAGGGTGAGCATGAGCAGAGTAAACAGAGAAATACATCTTGATCATAAAGTGCTGCCTTCATGGCCAATGTTCAACTTCCACCAATGTTGGAATTACTAAAAATTTAAAAGGGGGGATTTTAGAAACATATGCCTTAATTTAAAGATGGGAGATTTTTACTTATCAGTATTATAACAGAAAACTTCATAGAATTTTAGGGTGAGTTAACTAAGATTAAAACAAGGGCTTTTAAACTAGAAGTCATTAAGCAAGTATAAGCTATTAACAATATCAATGATAATGACAAAACCACACTAGGGAGACTTTGGGAGGTAAGATTTATACTCTTCGAATGAAAATGTATACAGCCATATTTCTATTGGTCTGCTCTGCATCAATCAGCCTCTAATGGTGTCTTAACTTTCCTCATCATTACTACATAGTATTGTCTAAATGTCAGCCATTTGTAACTTATAAAATTCTCCCAATAACCTTATGAAGCTACGAAAATAAGTAGAGAGATTATTTAACTTTCCTAATGTTGCAAATAGCATGTTCTGTTGGCATTCAGATGCTGGATTACCAACTAGGTGATGATAATATCTGAATAGCTCTGCAGTCTAGCCTTTAAAAGACTCATTTTCTATCTAAGGAGGTCCCAGCCACAATCATTACAAATTTGGAGACTGCAAAGTTCCACTTATCATTTTCAGAGCCCTCAGGAATACATCAGTCATTTGGAAGTGTTGAAAGTGTTTTTATAAACTGCCATCATCTTTACCTACATCCTGATGTGTGTTCCCAAGTGGGCACTGTGCCCTTCTCCTTCTGAAAACAGTGAATAAATCCTTTGAATCACTTCATGAAATGATAGGTCTCTTTATCAGAATAAGCAAGAACCCACCTGCCCCATTAGGAAATGGCTTTTCCAAAAGTGAAAGCTGATATATAGCTGCTCATGAGAATGGCCCACAGTGATTAAGAAGAGCAAGTCCATTGTCACTCACAGAGGTGGCACTGTGTGGCAGTCCCCACAAACTGCCTTTCTCACTCTGAAAAGCAATCTTCATGATATATTAGGATGGTTCATAAAGGATCTCTTTGAAAGTGTTTCAAGTGACCCTGATTTGTGCCTTTACTTCTTTTTCTTTTTCTTTCTTTTTTTTTTTTTTTTTAGGGGGGGCACTGTATTTTTTTAGCCCAGTATTCTTGTACGAAAAAAGAGTGAAAATGTCAGGACTTTGCACAAAGTGTACTGACTTGACCCTTGGAAGGCAACAGCATGCTCTCTTCCACATCATTACTTTTTATTACCACTCCCTGCCACATCTCTGCAAAGGAGGGAGACAGGAAGCATGGCTGGTCCCTGGGCTGAATGAGTCTGTGGCCCAACCCTGCTTTGTCAAGTCTGGGGTTGTGTTCATCATCCACTTGAACACTAGAACAGGTTCAACGACAGACTTGCTCCCAATGGAGCAGCAGCCCTGGTGGTAGCCAGCAGCTCTCTAAGAGCTAGGTTGTAATTAATCATGCAAATGAGGGAGGAAGGGCCAGAGCCCGGATGGATGGAAATCCATCAGAGGAGTCTCCTCCTCCACCACTGTTTTCTTCTTGAGGAGTTAGTTAACATAGAGCAAAACAGCAATTGAGGTGTTTTCTGTTCTCCCACCCGCTCCTTTAAAAAGGCAATGAAGTCACAGGGCTATGAGGGAAGAGGAGGAAAAAGGGGTTCAGTGGTCAGACCTGAAAGATAGATTCTAGTCTGTCTTGGCAGACAGGTTGTGGCATGACTTTGGGTGAGTTGTCTGCATTTATTTACTCAGTCTTCTCTATGAGATGGGTCTAAAATTATGGATGATTGGGTTCTAGTATTAACAGATAATTGTAGGTAGAAGATTCAGAGAAAAGGCATAGTATTCAAGCCAAATATGAATCTCAGTGTGGCCAGAATATAATCTAAAAGGAGACTCTGATTTAAAACTAGAGATGGAACGAGATTTAGGTTTAGGATGTCTGGGATGAAACAGGAGCCAAGAGAGGGATAGATTATGAAGTTACTTGATTACTACACTTTACGGGTCAGTAGTTCTCAGTGGGTATGGTGCCGGCCCCTACGGAGTGTTTTTGAAGTTTAAGGGACTGTTTTGGCCATTACAATGACCAGGGAAGCTCTTTGTGACTGGGGCAGCGATACTAGAAATCCTGTGATGTGTGGGATAGTTCTGCCCCAAATGAATTGTACTGTTCCCACTAACTTCAGAATGTCCACCTAGACATTTATTAGATGAAGAAAGCCTATTGTTATCTAAGCCTAGGCACAAAATATGATTTTTAGCAGTATGATAATTTTTGGGAGCACAGATTTAACACACACTAAATTTTCTAAGAATGTAACTATTGTATAAACTGAGAAAACGTGACATTTCGTCTTGTTTAGAACATCGTCAGGAGTTGTTTATTTCAGAAAAATCACATCACCAACAGCAGCACCACTGATGATGGCTGGGGTGCTGATATTACAGATTTGTGAGTCAACTGGGTTATACCGGTGGGATTTTATACAAAAGCATAAACTTTTGCTTATTTCATTTAATCTCCTAGTATTATCACCTCCCAGCTTTTATTTTCTGAAGTGCAAATGATTTTATTATAAATTACTTTCCTTTTTATTTCTCCTTCACGTTACAGTTAATGACTTTTAAAAACATTATGTGTATAGGCTGGTTCTATTGGCTCTGAATTTTATTTCAGGAGAATAAAAGGATTGTTAAGCCTCTTTCACTTAGTGGTTAGTTGTGCTTGGTAGTGATTCTTCTTCACTTATGAAGATTCTTCTCTTTTTCAATATTCATTTCCTATAATGACTAATGGACTTCCATCCATATAGATCCAGTCAGAGAATTATGTCTACATATATTGAAGTCCAAGTTATGGATTGGATTCAAGCTTTCTGTCTTATGTAAATAGAGGATGCAGAAAGAAAGCAGAGGTAGTGTTGCCTATATCCATATTCTGGGATGGCTGGGTCTTATCCCTAATCCAGATTTTATGGGAACCTCTATTATAAAAGGCTTCCTTAGACCCACTGAATAAACATGGAAATCAAGGATCCAAGATGTCAATGAGTTTTCCAAGGCCTCAAAAACAAATCAGTAATAGAACTGGGACTGAACTCCATTTTAATTCTGAAGCCAAAGTTTGCTACATTCTTCCTACCATGACACACACAGTCCCATTTGAAGGCAGTTGGTAACTCATTGTTATCAATAGCAGTGACTTAATGATAAGAGTGACTAGAATAATTACACTTGCATGCATAGATTTTTAATGTTTTAAGATGTACTTGAAAACTGTGAGCATATTTTATTCTTCCTGTAAGTTTGAGGAGACTGAACAAGTATTGGAACCCATGTGAGAGAGATGAAGGAGGTCTTTTGGAGATACACAAATGAGCATCAATGGTAGATACACAACTAGAACCTAAGTCTATGCATTAACTCTAACTTTATCCTCTTTCTACTGTATCATACTAAAGATTCATTATAGGTATGGATATTTTTTAACAAAAAATAATAGCTAATATTGAACAGACAGTGTTTGCCAGATTTACCTTAGTGCTGCTAAATCACATTCATATACCATCAAATTGAACTTTCAGGCAACTCCGTGGAACCCCACAAATGTGGTTGGAACCTTATTTTGGAGGCGAGGTAACTGATAAGACAAATGATGTGAAATTTTTAATAGTATTCAGTTCATCATCCTCAATGTTCAAGCAGACAGAGCCACACGAAAATCTCTGCCTTACTGCACTGAACAGTACTCGACAAGTTTCTAAGCTGTGACTGGTAAGAGGTGTTTTCGCCTTCATCACGGTGAGACTAGAATAATGGAGGGAAAGGGTTAATATTGTCAGAGCTATATGGAGTATTATTTAGATATGAGGTAGTTCACGAAAATGGTAAAGGATTGCAGAGGATAAGGGAAGCAGTTTTATCCCAGAACTAGTCAGAGTCAGAAGAGTCTGTTTTCAATAGTTTGATAAAAAGCATTAGCTACCAAATCTCACATGGATTCTGCAGAGCATTTTATTTAGAGCCCTAAGACTCATACCACATTTTTAACTTAACTCTGATTCTCTCAAAATATTTTGATGAGAGAGAGAAAATGGCTTCTGGGATAAAAAGGGCAGACCTTAATCTCCAGTTCAAGGACTTTGAAATTCAGTTGCTATGAGACTGTACCAGCTACTTAACCTCACCGGACCTTAATTTGGCCATCTGTGAAATGGGGTGGATAAAATTGAACTACAGAACCACTTTGGTGATAATGAGCTTCAATCAGTGCTTGGAAATGCCCAGTTACCAGTCCCTCTCCAGGGAGAAAAGCTCAGAGAGCTAACACAGGGGCTCAGAGCTGATAATTTTCAGATGGGCCTAGTAGGTGATCATTTCCTTCTACTTGGTCTGTTCTCTAATTGCAAGAAGATGACAGAAAATAGAAAATCTGTGGCAGGAGCCCATAGGTTCTGCAGTGTGGATAGAAATCTCCTTGGTTTTATGCTTGTGGAGTGCTCAGCCTCAAATCCCAATGCCCTTACTCTTAAATCACAGCTACCGAAGCAAATCCTAAATTGGCTCCCCCAAAGACAGCAGCAGTTGCTGGGCTGCATAGCATGACTTCTAATATCAGCAACAGCAATCACAGGACCAGCAGGGTCCCCTCTCCAAATCCTTCAGGATGTCGTTTTGATTTAGATTCCAAATGTCACTTAAAATCTACATTCCTTGTTTGCTATTTCTCCAGTTAGTATTTCCTTTCTATATTCTCTGTATTCTTACCTTAATGTCATCATTTGAGTTCCTTTTCAACAGACCTTACTGTGATTATTTGAACATCTCACATGGAGTGATGAAATAATGGGAAAAAATGAAATGACCACTAATATAAGGAATGTGTGCATTACGTATAAACACCCTTTAGTGAGGGCATAGAGCATAGAGTACTAAGGTATTAGGAAGCAGAGTAGAGGACTTCCACATGTATTGTTAAAATGTAGGTCAGTTAATCCACATATATTCTAAAGCCCTATTATGTTGACTTCCTACCTGTTGCCCCAATTTTCCTTCAAACAGGTAGAATGTCAGTGTTTTTTCCTGTAAGCATCACTAGCAACTTATTAGACTAGGGAATGTAAGCACAATGCAATTGAAAGCTTTTTAAAATTTTTATTTATTGAATGTTTATAGTACTATCATCCACTTGGAAAGACTGGTGCCTACCCTCAGGGCCCAATATAGTCTAAGTTAGATGGACAAAAACGTTCAAACCTAAGTTACTTGATAGGAGAAGGTTGCAAATTCTTAGATAAGGAGGAAACCAATGAGTGCAATGGAGGGCAGGAGTCTGATCAGACCCTTCTGCAAGTGAGAGTCGGGGGTGGGCCTGTTTAGAGGAGAACAGGCTTTGGGTCCAAGTGTGAATTGGGGCAGATGAAAGTCAAGTCTAAAACTCTGACCAAGAGAAAAGATGAAGGGTCAACACAAGGAAAAACCAATCTCTTGTCAGACTGAAGCCAGAATTAAAAGGTCAGAGGATTTTAGCAACTGCCTCAGTTTTCCCAATGAGTTGATAGCATTTAGGTCCAGAGAGACACAGATGAAAGCAAACTCAAGGTTGATTAGAGGACCTTGTGGACACAATAGAAGGATCACACCATCTCCATTCCTCTCCATTCCCAGACTCATGTGCACATACACATAACCCTGTCACCCAAATCTACTTATTCTTTCTTGAAACATATTCAAGCATTTTTCCTTATTACAATACTATTGCCAGTCTCTGAATTGGCAGTGCACAATAGTGCACTGTCCTACTATAGGTCACTGAATGTCACTAAAATCTTTATTAGTTAGAACTCATTTACTGAACTTTAAAAATTTATATCCATGCTACTTGACACAAATTTGCTATTAATAAGTTAGGTAAAGTCTTTAAAACAGAAAAAGCTGAGGGTATAGTCTAGAGAAACCTGTTTTTGGAAGATTATTTTTCATATTTGAATAGTTTCTTGGAAGATGGGATCTTCACCAAAAGCTCTGAAATGTGAAGTAGGAACAGCTAAGTGTTAAGAAGAAGGAAAATAACATACTTCTTAGACATCTGCGAGGGAGGGATGGCTCTAGTGACACACCCTCTAAAGGGCTTCAGCCCAAAGTAGGAGTGGGTAGTAAAATGACTTAGTGGCAGTAGTGCCACAATCTTAGATTGAGTCAAGAAAAATATTCTAAAATTAAGACGGAAACAAATGAAGGGAGGTCTGAAGACTTGAATAATCTAGATGATTTTCCTGGTGATCTGACTAGTTCTGACTTTTAAAATAATTCCATGACCATAACTGGTAGTAATCTGGGGACCGAGCAAAACATGTTTCAAGAAATTAATTCTTTGTATGTGAGGAGTCTACAGTCTGGGAGGCCATACCTCTCTAGAGAGCCTAATTTCTGTTGATATAAGCCCTCAAGTGAAGAATATCAGTGACTTCCTCATGTTACCAAAGAATACTTTCACATTATAGTGTATCATATGAATAAGGGAAATAAAATCAAAACTGTCTAGAAGTTTTCTTCAGAATCAGGGTGTTTCTGGAATCCTAGTCGCAATCTTCTCCTCTGGTCACCATCACTGTCACCCAACATGATATTAACTGGTGACCACTCTCTCAGTCATCCCTGCTACTGTCCCCTTCAATGCTTACTGTCTCACCATAGTGATAATTAAAAAAATTTTTAAATATAATTTATGTCAAAATGGCTTACACACAACACCCATTGCACATCCCAAGTGCCCTTCTCAATTCCCATCACTCATTTTACCCTCTCCCTCACCCCCCCATCCACTCTCAGTTTGTTCTCTGTATTTAAGAGTCTCTTGTAGTTTTCCTCCTTCCCTCTCTGTTTGTAACTATTTTTTTCCCCTTCCATTCCCCATGAACTTCTTTTAAGTTTTTCAAGGTCCACATATGAGTGAAAACATATATCTGTCCTTCCCTGATTGACTTATTTCACTTAGCATAATACCTTCCAGTTCCATCCACGTTGCTGCAAATGGCATGATTTCATTCTTTCTCATTGCCAAGTAGTATTCCATTGTATATAGAAACCACATCTTCTTTATCCATTCATCAGTTGATAGGACATTTAGGCTCTTTCCATAATTTTGCGATTGTTGATAGTACTGCTATAAACATTGGGGTACATGTGCCTCTATGCATCAGTACTTCTGTATCCCTTGAGTGAATTCCTAGTAGCATAGTGATAATTTCAAGGGGACAGTCTTCTGGCCAAAATCAGGGCTCTGTGCTGTGGTGCCTTTACCATCTAGTTCACTTTGTAGGGCATGGATTTGTGTGTCTTCCCTCGCTTGGGAGCACTATCCTCATCCCAAGAGGACAGGTAAGTCCTATGCATAGCACAACATGAATACTATTACTACTTCTTGTTCTTGTTCTTGTTCTTCTTCTAATAATAATAATTCTTTCTAAAACTGGACACAGTAGGTCAAGGACTATAGGCTAAGAATGAAGCCTAGTCAAGAAGAGGGTTCAGTGGAGCCAGAATAAAGCCTAGACAAGGAGAGAGTCCTTGTCAGTACAAACCCACACAAGAGTCCTTTAGTTCAAGGGGAAGGTCAGAGACTGCTCATGAACCCTTTGGGGAAGATGAAATTTTGTGGTTCTTTGTCTTATTTCAGATACTCTTCCTCATGTTGGATGCAGTGTTCATTGCTTGGAGGACTGAGTGGCCACTCAGATGGTTCTAAATGCAGGGAGCTATTGTTGTAGAGTGAGGAAACTAGAATTCTGGTCAGATGATGTGGCCTAAAGTTTGACGAATTATTCTGATACCATATCGAGCAATTTCAGACAAGTTATTTCAACTTTTGAGCTATAGAATCTCATCTGTAGAATGAGGATAGCACTATACTAGGAGTTCTATGGCCCATGGGCCAACTCCAGCCCACTTCCTTCTTTTGTATGGCCCAGAAGATAGGAATATGTTTTCACACTCTTAGATGGCCAAAAAAGTCAGAAGAATGATATTTTGCAACACATAAAAATTAGATAAAATTCAAATTTCAGTGTCCATAACTAACATTTTATTAGAGCACAGACACCTCATACCTTTACAGACTGCCTGTGGCTGCTCTTATGCTATAAAGGTAGAATTGAGACAAAGGTAGATGAAACAAAGATCATGTGTCCCACAAGCCTAAAATATTTACTAAAATTTCCCTTCATAGACAAATTTTCCAATCCCTCCATTATACCTTCTTTGCCTAATTAAAAAAATAGTTGTGCAGAGAAAAGTCTATAAGGTCTGTAAAATTCTTTTTTCATGTTGCAGAACACTTACAACCCTGGGAATTTGTTTTTGTTGTTGTTTTATAATCATATTTATGGGAATCTAAATATCCAAGGGCATTACTAACAATCTGACTCTGCAGACTTCTCATTGACTGGATGGATGCATTATTAGCTGAGAGATGAAAGAAAAAAGTCTGGCTGCAGTGAAAGTTGTTCCTTCTTTCCTATCAAAAATATAGCTGCGTCCTAGCCTGGGGAATGTATTTGTAGCAGAGCTTCTATTAACAGAAAACTGAGAATAATAAGCCACACTGATTTAGAAAAGCACAAGAAAACATCTGGTCTTTGGTTGAGATTTGTCCGAATGTAAAATCCTAGCTTAAAATGCAGCAAAAGCAAGTTGCTTAGCAAGAATTCATGGAGCGTCTACTATTTACAGAGTAATGAGCTGTGGAAAGAACAGAAATTGGCAGGTTTTGCCTTAGACAATCCTCTTTGCCTCTGGGCCACTTTCTGACCTTCCCAAACCCCTACCCATGAATAATATGCATGCCTGAACTTCTAGGCAAAGGCCCAATTCTAGATCTTTCTTGATTTCTGGTCACATACATTTAGTTGAACAATAGACAGCAGTGATGAATAAATCTAAATAGATGGTTCAAGTTCGACTGTAAAGTTACTTGAGTAGCAGAAGGAAGTGTTTGTGCTTAATTCCAAAGACAGTGAGGTGTTTTAAAGTTTTATAACTGGGGGTGGACACGGAGACTGGGCTGTATTTCAGGATGATTAATCAGGTAGCTGTGTGTAGGATGGATTGGAGTGGGTGGAGGCAGAGAGATCGGGGTAGTTTTCCCAGCAGGCCAGGCAAAGAGTGATGAGGCTCTGGACTAGTGTGGGGGCAGAGGGGATGAGAAGGAAGGAACAGGCATGAGAATCCATGCAATAGCGATTGAATGTGGGAGTTGAAGAAACACTTTGAGCTATAGATGCCTGCTTAATGGAAGCAGGGAAATTAGGAAGAGGAGCTGGTTTGAGAGGGAGATAATGAGTTTGGTTGTGGATATGTTGAACTGAAAATGTCAGCAGGATATGCAGTTTGAAATCAGAATAGGAGTTAGAGATGCAGTTCCAGAGCCCAGAGCTCACTATCCAGCAGTAGTGGTGGGAGATAGGAATGGAGAGGTAGTTCTATTCTGATATACACAGAAAAGGGGTCTACACCAAGCTCAGATGCTGACAGTAAGAAAGCAAGAAGGAGTGTAAACAACCTAGAAAGCCAAGGAAATATTTCATAGTTTCATCTTAAGAAACCTGATGAACAAAGGAAAGGACAAGAGAGTAGTAATAGTGCTGGATGGAAGAGAAATAATGGAGGAGAGGACGGCATGGGAGAGACCGTAAAGACCACAACGCCAAACAAGATAAGGCAGCAGAGGTACTCAACAAAGCTAAAATATAGATGCAGGAAATAAAGCCAGTTTGTAGTAAATATTGCAATAAAAATTTCATTACCTGGTAGCTCATCAATGTTCCAGAGAGAAGTAAATAATGTTCTCCCATTGTGCTCTATAAAACTTCTTCCTTCCCCGTCTCCACTCCAGAGACAATTTGGCTTTTCCTAAATCTGATTAGACTTAAATCCCCTGCTGGCACAGTTATGTCTTTGTTTTATCACATATGTTTTCCAGCTGCCAAAAACTGTGGAAGGAAATTTTCTAAAGGAAAATATTCCTGTTTCTTTATCAAAGCACTGAGTAGTTTTATTGTCCCCAGGTAGCTCAGTCTCTCACCACTTTATTTTTGTTCTCTTAGTTCAAAATATATTTTGGGAACAAAAAGATTTCAAATGAACTTCATGTTCATACTCCTTTCTCTATGCCCGCCTTTTATATTATTTTCCTTCCCTATTTTTGAGTGACAGTTGAGGGGTTTTGACTCTGTAAACAATTAGATGATTTCTTTGGTACTGCTACTTACCATGCTTTACTCAGCAAGTCTGTTCCTTTGCTCACAGATAGCTGGTATCATTTTGTTATTAGTCAATAAGTGGAACGGCAGAAATTGATGAGCTTTCTGGTCAATTAAATCAGATCATGTTTTTCATGATTAAAGTCCTTTTTCAGAAGCACTCACTATAACTCCAGGATGGATTTTCAGTGATTAAAGTCCAAAGAGCAAAACTAGAAACCATCTAGCTACCCATCAACATATATTTGGCAGAGCAGGATACACACACACACACACACACACACACACGTACATGTAGGCATTTATGCAAGCATATACCATGGGTAAAATGTGTGCAAACCTACCAAGATAAACTTTTTTATAGCTGATAAGTGGTACATTATAGAAAATTTAGAGGTCGGGTTCTTGGCTTTTTATCTTTACCCTGGAAACAAGTCCCGTAAATACAAACATGCTTAAAATAGATAACTTCAGAAGTCATTGAGCAGTTCATAAAATGTATCCTAGGCATTTTCCACTTTAAACATGGAACAAATATTATTTCCATCTTTGAATAATAGCAAAATATTAAAAAGACCCTTGGATAATGACCTTTTTCTAGGTTGTAATAACCAGCACAATTTTTTATAAGTCAAAAGCCAAGATTTGAGCTGCCCAAGCTGTGGGCTGCACTGGAGCATGAACATCCTTGGCAGGACCTGGATATTTGTTCAACCACCAGCTTTGTCTGTGATCTAGAAGGCAGTATCAGAAAATAGCATTTCATTTGTGTAGTCCTTGAGAGTCATCCGAGCAGGGCTGAGCTTGGAATCATGTTAGATAGCCAAGTAAGAGGGACAAGAGGGAACAAACAAGGGACAAAGCCTATGGGTGGACCAGAAAGAACAGGTATCATGGATAGAAAGAGAAAAGATCAGGCCCATGGCTATGAGAAGAGTCTGCAGAATTATTTGTTACTCTTTCAACCAAATTTACTGGCCCATCCATGAGATCAGAAAATCTCACCCTACTGTGGAACTTCTAAGACCCTATTTCATGTGATGCAGTGAAATAAAATAAGATGTACAATTCCTTTTATATGAGAGTTGCCTTTTCAGGAGTTTGAATATCCAACAGCATGAGTAACTTATCCATAAACAGTTTGAATCTGCAGGTTATTTCATTGACTGAATGGATGCATTGTTAGTTGAAATTTATACTTCTTATCTATACTGCCAAGTCAACACTGGAGTGCTTGGGACAGAACACTAGAATGATATAAAATACCAGAGAGACCACGAACACCGTTACAAGGTGGTATGAATACTGTGGCAGGGTTTTATGTTATTGAGAAGAGAACTGGGCTATTTCTTGCCCTTAGCCCCTCACCTGCCTTCACACTTTTCCCTGTGTGCTTGAACCCAGTCAGATGTGCACCAGAAATAGAAATCATTAAAATGGAGGCTTAGCTTGGGAAAGAGTTGGGCCTTCCATAGAGGGAACCAAGAAAAATCAGGCAGGCAGATGTTGAGAGTAAACAACTGGACCTAGGCAACTAGGCTTAGGGACAGATGTGGTCATGGTCTGATGTAGGACAGGGAGTTAGCAGAATGGTGGCAGGAATGATATAAGAGAGAAGACTGCGTGCAGAGTGGCACACAGGTGTGGTCATGAGGCTAGGGTCAGAACTAGGAATCTGTGGAGGGAGGTGAGGCAGCACTCAGTCGCTCTGTTTGCAAGGTGTGGGACCTTTTCTATGTAGGACTATTAGAGGTCTTCAGGCAATTGGTGCTCATGATGTAATGCTTAATCATTTCATGCCCAACAGTGTGAATTCATGGGAAGTGTTTAGAGACCAATACAAGCCAGATTATAATCAGGGGCTAGAGCATTCCATCAATAGACAAATCTGCAAGTATTTTTTTTCTTGGCAGAAATGCTTTGGATGGCTGCTCACTTTCTTTCCAAAATGCTTCCTTTTATCAATTCATTTTAATACAGTAGGGAGAATGTCTATTTTTTTCTTTAGCAAATTGCTAAATCTCTTGTATCAGAGAAGTTATGATCTAGGCAAAGCTGGAGTAAAGGAGGGTCAGCCAGAGGACTTTCCTTTGGCGTCCATTTATAAAAGGACATGAAAACACCATAGGCATAAATCAGAAATGTGGCATGGCCTCTTTTATCCAGGACTCCATATATGATTCCTCATAGAACAGGCATAATATAAATCAGGGAAATTCCTTCCAAAGTAGACAAAACTTCAAATGAAACAAAAAAGGCATCCTTGAGAGCACTGGCCCTTCTCTGATGCAAACACACAAATGTATATTCGATAAGATCTTGAAAATATTAAATTGTGTGTGTTTTTTATTCCTCATCCTTATATCTCATTCCCTGGTAGCCATCTGATATTATAGATCAGAGAAAGAAGATTAGAAAATTCTACCTTGGGAAGGAATAGGATCTAATGTAGAGAAAGTTCTGATTTGAAAGGAAGAGGATATAGAAATCCTAATTTGTTCAACTTCCAACTGATTGTCAGAAGAAGAAGGGAACATCACTAAACCAGCCTCATAAGAGGTTCTAAAGACACTTCTTTAAGTGGAAAAGAAAAGGCCATAATTAGACATTAGAAAATTATGAATAAAAAGATGTAAATTATGATAGCATTATTAAAATGTGGAAGAGGGAGTAAAAACAACAGAAAGAAGTTTGTGTGTGTGTGTGTGTGTGTGTGTGTGTGTATGTGTGTTTTAGAATATGTCTGAACTTAAATGACTATCAACTTAAAATAGGCTACTGTATACTTAGGATTTTATATATGAACCTCATGGTAATCATAAACCCCAAATCCATAATGGATACATAAAAAATAAAGAGAAAGAAAGGCATATGTAACACTACAGAAACTCATCAATTACAAAAAAAAAAGAGAGAGAATAAGAGGAGAAAGGAACAGAGAACTACAAAGGAAACCAAAAAAAGCCCTCAAATACCAAAATGGCAATAAGTACATACCTATTCATAATTGCTTTAAATCTAAATGGCCTAAGTGCTCTAACCAAAAGAAATGAGGTGGAGGAATGGATAAAAAAAAAGAACAACCCTATCTGTTCACCTCAGATGTAAAGACACATACAGACTGAAAGTAAAGGGATGGAAAAACATTTAACAAATAAATGAAAGAAAAAAAAGCAGGGGTAGTAATACTTATATCAGACAAAACAGACTTTAAAACACTGTAGGGGCACCTGGGTGGCTCAGTTGGTTGAGCATCTGACTCTTGGTATTGGTTCAGGTAATGATCTCATGGTTCATGGGATAGAGTCCCACATCAGGCTCTGTGCTGACAATGTAGAGCCTGCTAGGGATTCTCTCTCTCTCTCTCTCTCTCTGCCCCTCTCCTGCTCATGCTTTCTCTCTCAGAATAAATAAAGTTAAAAAAAAAAAAACCAAACACTGTAGCAAGAGACAAAAATGAGCATTACATAATGATAAAGGGATCAATACAACAAGAAGACATAAGAATTATAAATATCTATGCACCCAATACTGGATCACCTAAACACATAAAACAAATATTGACAAACACAGAGAGAGAAATTGATGATAATATAATTATAGTAGGAGACTTTAACACCTTACTTACATCAATGGAAGATAATCTAGGCAAAAAATCAATAAGAAAACAGTGTCTTTGAATGACATATTAGACTAAACGGACATAACATGGAACATTCTCCAAGATAGATCACATGTTAGGACACAAGCCTCAATAAATTTAAGAGGATTGAAATCACAAAGGGGCACTTGCACCTCAATGTTTATAGCAGCACTATCAACAGCAGACAAATTATGGAAAGAGCCCAAATGTCCATCAAGTGACAAGTGGATTAAGAGGATGTGGTACACACACACACACACACACACACACACACACACACACACTGGAATACCACTCAGCAATGAAAAAGAATGATATCTCGCCATTTGCAACAACATGGATAGAACAACATGGATAGAACATGGACAGATATCATATGATTTCATTCATACATAGAATTTGAGAAACTTAATAGAAGATCATAGGGGAAGGGAAGGTAAAATATGATATAAACAGAGAGGGAGCCAAACCATAAGAGACTCTTAAATACAGAGAACAAACTGAGGGTTGATGGGGGTGAGAAGGTGGAGAAAATGGATGATAGACATTAAGGAGGGCACTTGTTGGGATGAGCACTGGATGTTACACATAAGTGATGAATCACTGGATTCTACTCTTGAAGCCAAGACTACACTGTATGTTAACTAACTTAAGAATAAAAAAACATAAATATAAAAATAAATAAATAAAATAAAAATAGGAAAAAATATTGAAATCATACCATACATCTGTTTTGACCATGTATGAAATTAGAAATCAATCACAAGAGAAAAATCTGGCAGAAACACAAATGTGTGGAAGCCAATGAAATAACCAAAGAAAAATAAAAGAAAAACTACATAGAGACTAATGAAAATAAAAACACAATGGTCTAACATCCTTGGGATGCAGTGAAAGAAGTTCTAAGAGGGGAATATATAGTGATATAGGACATACCGCAAGAAACAAGAAAAATATAAAATAAACAATCTAACCTTACACCTAAAAGACCTAGAAATAGAAGAACAACTAAAGCTCAAGATGAGTAGAAGAAAGGAAATAATCAAGATCAGAGCAGAAATAAATTACAGAGAGACTAAAAGTAAATAGAAAAAACATCAATGAAACCAAGAACTGGTTGTTTGAAAAGATAAACAGAATTGATAAACCTTTGGCTGGACTCATCAAGAAAAAAGAAGAAAAGACCCAGATAAATAAAATCAGAAACAAGATAGAAGTAACAACTGACACCTCAGAAATAGAAAGGATTATGAAAGAATACTACAAAAAATTATAATGCCAACAAATTGGAGAATGTAGAAGAAATGAAAAAAATCCTAAAAACATATTATCTTCCAACACTGAAACAGAAAGAAATAGAAAATTGAATGGACCAATTAGTAGTAACAAAATTGGATAAGTTATCAAAAAATTACCCAAAAATTCAAGTCCAGAACCAAATAGATTCACAAGTGAATTCTACCAAACATTTAAAGAAGAGTTAATATCCATTATTGTCAAACTATTCCAAAAAATAGAAGACAAAGGAAAGCTTCTAAATACATTTTAGATCAGCATTACACTAATGAAATGAGACAAAGATAACACACAAAAAAGAAAACTATAGACCAGTATCCTTGATATATATAGATGCAGAATTCTCAATAAAATATTGACAAACCATTCAACAGTACTTTAAAAGGACTATTCACCATGATCAAGTGGGATTTATTTCAGAATGTAAGGATGGCTTAATATTTGCAAATCAATCAACATGATACACCACATCAACAGAACAAAGGACAAAAATCATAGGATCATCTCAATAGATGTAGAAAAAGCATTTGACAAAATACAACACCATTCATGGTAAAAACTCTCAACAACAGGGTTTAGAAAGTACATACCTCAACATAATAAAGGCCATATATGAAAAATCCACAGCTAAGATCACACTTAATGGCGAAAAACTTAGAGCTTTCTCTTTAAGATCAGGAACAAGACAAGGATGTCCACTCTCACCACTTTTATTCAATATAGTACTGGAAGACCTAGCCACAGGAAAGAAACAGTAAGAAGAAATAAGAGGCATCCATATTGGTAAAGAAGAAATTGAACCGTCACTATTTGCAGATGACATAATACTATACATAGAAAATCCTAAAGACTTCACCAAAAAGCTACTAGAAGAAATATATGAATTCAGTAAAGCTGCAGGATACAAAATTAACACCCAGAAATTGATGGTGTTTCTGTACACTAATAATGAAGTAGCAGAAAGAGAAATTAAGAAAACAACTTCATTTATAATTACACAAAAAAGAATAAAATACATAGGAATAAACTTAAACAAGGAGGTGAAAGACCTGTACTCTGAAAACTATAAAACACTGATGAAAGAAATTTAAGATGACATAAACAAATGGAAAAAGATTCCATGCTCATGGATTGGTAGAATTAATGCTGTTAAAATTTCCATACAACCCAAAACAATCTTCAGATTCAATGCAATCCTTATCAAAATACCAACAGCATTTTTTCTCAAAACTAGAACAATTAATCCCCAAATTTGCATGGAGCCACAGAAGACCCTGAATAGCCAAAGCAATCTTGAGAGAGAAAAAGCTGAGGTATCACAATACCAGATTTCAAGATATACAACAAAGCTGTAGTAATCAAAACAATATGGTCCTGGCACAGAAATAAACATGTAGATCAATGGAGCAGAATAAGAAAGCCCAGAAATAAATCCATGCTTATATAGTCAATTCATCTATAACCAAAGAGACAAGAATATGCAATAGGGAAAAGACTGTATCTTCAATAAATAGTGCTGGGAAAACTGGACAGCTTCATGTAAAAGGATGAAACTGGACCACTTTCTTACACTATACACAAAAATAAATTCAAAATGAATTCAAGACCTAAATGTGAGACCTCAAATTATAGAAACCCTAGTAGAGAACACAGGCAGTGTTATAGCAACATTGGTCATAGCAACATTTTTCTAGATTTGTCTCCTAAGGCAAGGGAAACAACAGCAAAAATAAACTATGCCAAAATAAGAGTTTCTGCATAGCAAAGAAAACTATCAACAAAATAAAAAGGCAACCTACTGGATGGGAGAAAACTGCAAATGATTTATCTGATAAGGGGTTAATATCCAAAATATATAAATAACATAAAATTCAATACAAAAAAAAAGGAATCCAATTAAAAATGGGTAGGGACCCCAGTAGACATCTTGCCAAAGAAAACATACACATGAAAAGATTAAAAATATACTCAGCATCACTAATAATCAGGGAAATGCAAATCAAACCCACAATGAGATATCATCTTACATATGTCAGAATGGCTAAAACAAAAAAGACAAGAAATAAGTGTTGACGAGGATATGGGAAAAAAAGGAACCCTTGTACACTGTTGGTGGGAATGTAACTTGGTCCAGCCATTGCAGAAAACAGTATGGGGTTTCCTCAAAAAATTAAAAGTAGAAATACCACATATCCAATAATTCATTTACTGGGTATTTACCCAAAGAACACAAAAACACTAATTCAAATAGATATTTATTTATTGCAGCATTATTTACATTTATTGCAGCATTATTTACAATTCCCAAGATATGGAAGCAATCTGTGTCTATCGACAGACGAATGGATAAAGATGTGGTATGTTACACACACACACACACACACACACACACACACACACACACCCCACAATGAAATATTATGCAGCCACGTAAAGGACGAAACCATGCCATTTGCAACAAGGCAAATGCTAAAGGGCATTATGCTAAATGAAATAGGTCACAGTGAGAATGACAAATACCATATAATTTTATTCATATGTGGAATGTAAAAATACCCAAATGAATAAACAAACAAACAAACAGAAAGCAAGATCAGACCTATAAATACAGGGAACAAAATGATAGTTACCAGGTGGGGTGGATGGACAAAATGGGTGAAGAGGAATGGGAGACACAGGCTTTCAGTTATGGAATGAGTAAGTCATGGAAATAAAAGGTACAGCATAAGGAATATAGTCAATGATGTAATAGTGTTATATGATGACAGATGGTACTGGTGGTGAGCATAGCATAACATATAAACTTGTCAAATCACTATGTTGTACTCCTGAAACTAATGTAACATTGGTATGCTAACTATAGTCTAATAAAAATTTTTTAATGTTTATTTTTAAGAGAGAGAGAGGAGGGAGAGATCGATGGAGGCAGAGGATCTGAAGCGGGTTCTGTGCTGATAGCAGAGAGCCTGATGCAGGGCTCAAACTCACTAACTGTGAGATCAAGACCTGAGCCGAAGTCAGATGCTTAATCAAATGAGCCACCCAGGCACCCCAATAAAAAAATTTTTTTAAAGGACAAGGGAATGGAAGTAAGTCAAAATAGGAGTTGCAACACATTTCACCTGACTTTCTTCTTCAGGGTTGAAAATCTAAGAGACGTATTAGGTAAGTTGAGGGAAGATCAGAAAGTAGAGATACCTTTAACTTCTCTATTATAGAGTTGAGAAGAGACCACCTTTCATGGTGGCTCCTCCTATACCAACCTGAGGTGGCCATCTCAGGATAAAATCCTTGATGAGGGGCATTTCTGCAGAGACGACTCCATCTCTACAGTGTGAAAGGCCAAGAAGTTCTCATAGGTTCTGCAGAGAGATGTGGGAAGTAGCTGGTGGCACTGGATGGTGGGCTTAGCAAGAGGGGATGTCACAGGGATGTAAAGTGACCCTTCAGCTGACTACCATTAAGAAGACCATTCTGCCTGGGAACCAACTGAGAACTGCAGTGAGATCTTAGAGGTATACACAACATCAGCAATTACTAAGGAGGGGTCAGTTGGGCGGGGGTAATCACAGGACACCGATCAAAGCAAGAGCACCTTCCACAGATTTTTTTCATTTGATGCCAGCAGGATGACTCACCACGCATACTACAGTATTTCAGGTGGCTAGAGAAGAACACAAGGATTTATGTGTAGGAAAGTGATACCTTCTCTCCCCGTCACCAGGAGGCCACAAGGGCCCTTCTTCCCCATCCCCTAAATGATCACCTGCCATCTTGGAAAGGAACAGCAGGAGGGGAAAAAAAATACAAAAGGGGAAGGAACTTTATTTGAACAAGATTGGATCATGTAAAAAGATTGTTGATTTCATTGAGTTAGGCCAAATTTAATAGATAAAATTGATTTTAAGTTTTTTTCTCTATTATCCAATAAGCTAAGGGATTGTTCAGAAGATTAGATAAACTTTGCAAAAGGAAGAAACTCAATGTCTTCAGACACACGAATGTATGTTTAATTTTGACCTCACTATGCTAATTATGTTTTCTGTTTATTTTCATATTTTATTTTAAGAACTTTGACTTGTCTCTTAAAAAGTTATCTGGCTCAGAAAAATCATAATAGTAAAATGGAGACTATGAGCTACAGAAAAGTAAGAAATATATTTCTGTAAGAGAGAAAGATGTTAAACATGGGGTCAAAGTTTAAAAATCTTATGTTTCTGTGTATACATGTTGTATACATATATGCATCCATGTTGAGCAAGAATGTGTCTAACTTGTTTTAGTTAGACACTGATAGACAATGAGTTTTTTACTGATAGAAAAATTAGTGAAATGAATTTAAGAACCATGTTACAAATTTGTTATTTGGAACTTAAAAAGGAATAATATGATTTATTAGGTGCAAAATATTTTTCTTTTTATATTAAATAAATGAATGGGCACAATTATAAGCCCACTAGTGCCCTTGAATACCTTGGTATAGCCCTGGCCTAAGATTTAGTTTTCCACAGGCAACAGCAGTAGAAGCACCCAGCCAGAGGTGGTGGAATCACTCTGGCCCAGATACTTGTTATATTGTCTGCTTTCCCCTCATCCCAATTGTTTTTGGGCCCACTTCCCCTTGATTTATGCTATCACCATGGGAGCAGCCACTTTGCTCCCCATGTCCTCACTCTCAGCTACAGTTAAACAAATGATGCAAGTTGGGGCAAGTTGTTCCTTCTCCAGGGATGTTGAAACCAACAAGGAAGAAAGGGAGCTCAGTTTTTTTCTGCATGGTTAATACAAGCCTTAAGAAGCAGGTTAGCAAATGATCCCATGTGTAGATCATCTGGGGTCCAGATGCAGAGGTTGCAGAAGACATAGTGGAACATAGTGTCTCCAGTTATAAATATGAATATGACTGGCAGAGCCTAGTCTGGCAGATTCCTCAGTAAAACTGAGAAAACCAGGAAGTTTGCCACTGATGGATCCCACCATCTCATTATACTTTATTTGGGCCCCCTATTTGCTCTCAATAGACTTTTAGTCACTGCTTTCAGCTGTTAACTTCTATGTTAGTGGAACATATAACACAGACCATAAGAACGTTTTATCTTGGGGAGAAGGGGACCATCTTCTTTCTATCTCTCATAGACCTATGGGATGTCCAACTCTCAGTCTCAGATTGAATGGAACAGCAATGTGGTGAGGAGGCTCTAGCCACGTCAAGACTGGGCAGTAAGTGCAAGAAGGGAGGACCTTGCTTCCATATCCCATTGCTCAGTGATCTGGAAGAATAAGCAAGCTAGTTAGAAAGTTATCTTATTTTTGTATTCAGTCCACTGACGCTACCTATTCTATCCATTGCTTGTTGATTTGCTATCTTCTCTTTCTCAAAGCTTTTTCAGAGATTTTTAATTATAAGGCAAGGAGGAGGAGGGGAAATAGCTCCTTTCTTGAAATGATTGTTGGTGATCCAGACACTGTGTGGCTGCTGTAGTGGGCATCTGTAGTTTTTAACCACCTAACATTTTCTGGTTAACAGAATGATTTTCCCTCAGGAACCACTCTGACCCTACTCTCTTCCATGTTTCAGATGGAGTTGACTCTCACAGGCTCAGAGTGAACATGTAGGCCAATCAGAACATCACAATCTCCCAGCCAGAACAATTGATCAAAGACTGGTCACATGACCCAGTGTCAATGAGACCCAATGAGGCTTGTGCTAGGTAGGACCCCCGAGAAAGTTGCATGTTTTTTTTCCCTCCCCTTCTGGGACTTTTGGCAATAAGGAAGATGTTGGCCTAGGCTACTGGTGATCACCTTCTGGAGGCTGAAGGTGAAGCTAATGATCTGGAAAGGCAAAGCCAAGTAATAAGGAGAAGCCATGTCTTGACATCTTTTCAGCTCTTGCATCCAGTTGTGTCTGACACCTCCTCTACTAGATTTTAGTAATACAGATCAATAGCTTATTTTCATGCTTCAGCCACTTATTAAGAAAAAACCTCTTTTGATAGAGTCCTTACTATCACTTCATCTCTCTGTGACTTTGGGGAACCTATGCAATCTCTTTAGACCTCTATTTTTCATCCATTTATTCAATATATAAAACTTTAGCACACACCAAAAAACATCATTCACTTACTACACTCGGAATATTTATAAACAGAAGAGGGCAGGATGTGCTTTAGTCTCCACGTGTCACACTGATTTGGGTCATGTGCCCATCCTTGTATCACTCACTACGGCCAGGAGAATGTGATGCTCTGACTGATCAAGTCAAATTGTGTGATTTCTTTGGGTCCTTTTAATTCTACCCTTTGGAGTTTATAACTAGACTGGCTTTCAAGTTTAACAAGAACCCATTTTAGCATCACAAGGAAAGTCCATACAATCTAAAGTGACCAGGCAATCTGGGTGACTCACATGTCTTTGACCCCCTGAAAATACAGATGCCTATGGACAAGGTCTTATTCTGATGAAAATATTCTGTCTCTTATTGACACTTAGAAAATGTTAAGTAGTTATTTTCTAACTTTGGGGGACTCTATATGGGTGGTGCAGTAATTTTATTGATGACTGTTTCCTGTTCCTCATTTCTCCCATAAACTATTATAGGAAAAATTTGAAGGCACACAATGTTCTAGTCATACTAAATGTCCTTTTTAAAAACAATATTTTGGTAAGCAGGAGAGAAGTGAGGGGCTTCTTAATTGAAAGCAATTTTAGGCTGCTAAATTTCACCAGATAATGGAGTATCCTAAATTGGCTACACGGGTGAAGAGTAGAACAACTCTATAAAAACTTGCCTACTGTTTGCAAGCAGATCAGAAATATCTCAGACCTCATAAGACTTTGAACAGATTTTTTTTTATATATATAAGAAGTAAAAAAAATGTTGAAAGTCATTCCTAATGAAAATCAATCTTTTTGTTCTATTATGCATTGATGAAAGAAGGTCATGATTATTAAGAACGATTGAAGTCTGAATTCTTTTTAATGAATATTACATTTCTATCCATTAATAGGAAGCACGGCAGCCAGCCAGACTCGAACCCAGTTTTCATTCCCTGTAGTGTTTCCAACAGGGGTTCTAGAAGTCAAGTCCTCAGAGTCTATCTGTTGTGCTGTAGAATGAGTGCTTTTCTAGTCAAATGGGATACTAGGCAAAATAAAAGCAAGAAACGGGCCTCAGATCCCAACAGACATGCTAATAGTGACCAAATAGGGTGATTATTCCAACACAGGGTTGATCATGGTTTTAATTAATTGGAAGAAGAGCCGTACTGCGATGGCACTTTCTGCCACCTCATCTGTTCTCCACATGCAGCATTTGAGTATTTAATTAGTATCTTGATTTCCTCAGTTGCTTCCCTACTCATAGTTCCCCTTCTCAATGAGTGACATGACCTTCTTATTAACTCTTAAACCAGAAGCCTGGTCATCATTTTTGGTCATTCCTCTCTCTTTTCTTCAACCCTCACCATCTACTCTATTTCCAAGGCTTGCCTAACTTTCTTCTCAAGTATCTCTTGAATCCTCCCTTTCTTGTGAACCATTTTGCTACTTCCTTGGCTCAGGGAATTAGCCATAGAATACTTTCCTAGTTTTGTATACTGTTTGAGCATTTTTTACTTTTTTATTTTATTTCAGAGCAAAGAAAACCCATTAAAACACACACACAAGGAAACACACACAGTAAAAGAAAACTATAATGAATAGCTACCATCTCAACTGTATTTCAGATTCTTATTAAAAAGGAATTAGAAACGGGACTATAAAAAGCAAACAAAATTGCTTAAAGTTACATCAACCTTCGCAATACCATCTCATAGTGTTCCAAAATTTGAAATATTGGGGATATCTATTTTTAACTGAAGAGTTATTTCAGTAATTATCATGCACCACCTTTTATTCAGTACATAGTAAGTGCTAAGTCAAAACTTGTTCAACTGAAACTCAAATGATGAAAATATTATAATCAAAAGTGAACATGTGATGGGAAAGAATATATTGACGTGTCCTTAGGGATCAGTGGACTCCAATTTAGAGGGTTAGGACTAATTCTAACACTTGTGGAGCCCTGGAAAAGATTGCAGTAGAAGCCAGGGTAACACAAGGCTAAATGTTTTAGTTTTAAGTCAAGTTAATAAACTTAAAATTTTTGTCTTCTTATCCTGGTAAATATTCCTTCATTATAACATGGAAAAACAGACGTGGATTTAGAATTCTTGAATTCTTCACACCTCTGCTGTAGAATATGGTGGGGCTAGGAACACCCACGGGTTACAGCTTTGTCTCTCTACAGTGGCTACGTCCTGTGCCCTGAAGCACCTCAGTTGCCCAGGGCTGGGGAGGGCTGCGGACACTGGCAACGTGGTCTTTCCATAGGAGGATGGATCCAAAGGAGCTCACACATGCCCTGGAAGTGGATTTACTCTTTAGTTGTCACGTGGTTTACACATACAATTTATTAATTGACTCTTCCTCTCAAAAACTAACGTATCTTGGTTTTTATCAACTTGTATGAGATTCTTTCACATTCTGTTTCTTCATTTACTTTTTTTCTTTTATAGTTTATTGTCAAGTTGGTTTCCATATAACACCCAGTGCTCATCCCAACAAGTGCCCTCCTCCATGCCCATCACCCCCCTTCCTCCCTCCCCCTCCCCCATCAGCCCTCAGTTTGTTCTCAGTATTCAAGAGTCTCTCATGGTTTGCCTCCCTCTCTCTCCCCAACTATTTTTTCCCCTGCCCCTCCCCCATGGTCCTCTGTTAAGTTCTCCTGTTCCACTTATAAGTGAAAACATATGGTATCTGTCCTTCTCTGCCTGACTTATTTCACTTAGCATAACACCCTCGAGTTTCATCCATGTTCCCACACATGGCCAGATTAGTTTTCCATTGCTTATATAAACCACATCTTCTTGATCCATTCATCAGTTGATGGACATTTAGGCTCTTTCCATGATTTGGCTTTTGTTGAAAGTGCTGCTATGGACATTGGGGTACATGTGTCCCGATGCATCAGCACTCCTGTATCCCTTTGACAAATCCCTAGCAGTGCTATTGCTGGGTCATAGGGGAGTTCTATTGTTAATTTTTTGAGGAACCTCTACACTATTTCCAGAGGGGCTGCTCCAGTTTACATTCCCACCAACAGTGTATAAGGGGGCCCATTTCTCCACATCCTTGCCAGCATCTAGAGTCTCCTGATTTGTTCATTTTAGCCATTCTGACCAGCGTGAGGTGGTATCTCAGTGTGGTTTTGATTTATGTTTCCCTGATGATGTAGCAATTTCTTACTCAACACATCCCCAAAGGCAAGGGAATCAAGAACAAAAATGAACTATTAGGACCTCACCGAGATCAAAAGTTTCTGCACAGCAAAGGAAACATCAATAAAACTAATAGGCAACCAACGGAATGGGAAAAGATAGTTGCAAATGACATATTGGATAAAAGACTAGTATCCAAAATTTGTAAGGAACTCACCAAAATCCACACCCAAAAACCAAATAATCCAGTGAAGAAATGGGTAGAAGACATGAACAGACACTTCTCCAAAGAGGACATCCAGATGGCCAGCAGACACATGAAATGATGCTCAGAGTCCCTCTTCATTTACTTCTAGGAGAAACCTTTCAGGTTCTATTGTTTCCTGCATCTGTATTGTAGGAGAAAACTGAAACCAGTCAGAGGTTCAGAGACACATCCTCTTATGAGATCTGCTTCTATCAACGATTCCTGAGAAACAGTCCACTACAAACTCTAGTGGCTCAAACAACAATGATGCATTTTTTTCTCACAATACTGTGGGTTGGCTGTGTGGTTTCATCCCTGGTTTTGCCTGAGCTTGTTCACATGACTGCATTCAACTGGAGGGTTGACTGAGCTGGAAGCCTGGTTATTGGTACCAACTGCAGACAAAGCACCCACTTCTCCTTTCACAGGGCCTCTTATTCTCTGCCAGACTGGACAGGCTTCCTTCTGTGGCTAGGTCAGAATAGTGATCCAAGAGGGCAAAAGCAGAAACTGCAGTCTCCTAAATCCCAGGCTCTAGAATCCCCATATCATTTCTGACACATTCTATTTATTGGTTAAAGCAAGACACAAGACCAGCCCAGATTTAAGAGGTGGGGAAATATGCTTCATCTTTAGATGTGAGTAGTTAGAAGATACTGTGACCATATTTCCCCCGATCTGCCATGGGATCTTAGTTTGTTTACCTAAAGAGTATGTTATTAAAAAGTATCATTTTGAGGGTTATAGCAAATCATTTTCCCATCTTCATTCTATTCTGTCTTCCTAAATTTAAAATAATTCATTCTAGATGTCAATGGTGGATGACGCAGCAAAATTTAACCTTATGTTTACAAAACAATAAGGAATTCTAAGCTTCAAAGATTTTTCAAATTGGAATTTCACCTAAAAACTTATGCCTTGAAAACTAAAATAAAAACCCATAATGGTAGAAAATAATTTATGGTAATAAAACAAATATACCTAAAATAACTAGAGAATAAGCTGAGACCAGAACATCTTATTTCAAATGTCCTTGTAAATGATTCCTTGTAAAAGAACAACCAGAAAAAGGCAGGAACTTGGTTTCCTACAGAAGAAATAGTGTAATTGAAAACATGTTTAATATTACTACTAACAAAATAAATACAAATTAAAATAGGATAGATTTTTCTTCACTGATTGAAATGGTAAAATTAAAAATATAAAAATGTGTAGTGTTGGTGAGTTTGTCCTAAAATGGACACTCTTATGTATTTGCTGGAAGAGAATTTGGCACATGTAGCAAGAAGTTTAGATCTTTAATCCAGTTATCCTAAATCTAAGAGTTTTAAAGATCACTCTGAGATAAATAAAAAATATTGATATATAAATAGGATATTTGGAAGAGAAAAAAAGAAGTAATTTGTATGCCTCCAATAAGTTGTAATTATATCCTGTTGATAAAATGCTATGAGGTCACAGAAAATTATGCCACAGGAAAAACTTTAAGTAATATGGAAACATGGTCATTGATACAATGTTAACTGGAAGATTAATATAGAAAACTAAATATAACTACTTTCCATTATAATACACATTCTAATTGCTCTCTGCTTGCCAGTCTCCCATCAGATTGACTTTCCATCCTTGACTGCTTTGTTGTGTGCCCTAAAAGGCTGACTCTTATAGATGGGATTTTGGGAGCTTCTTCATCAGAGGGCTTAGATTTGGATTCGGCCAATGGAAAGCACTAGTGTAAGATTGGAAGGTTGGCAAAGAAAGTGATCTGGTGTTTGATTTCTTCCCTCTTTTGTGTCAATGTATGGCTTTTTGTGACTACAGCCCCAGCCAGATAGCTGTATTTTTCTCTCCGTAGCCTTTGTCTAAGGGGTGGTATTAGCTTCCTGTTCGTGCTCTTCTCTGTGTGCCTTACCATGTCTTGTCTAATCCCTTAATTCTGTCTGTACAGAATTCTGAAAGCAGTCCCTTCATTAAGTCTCTTTATTACAATCCTCCTTCTCAGAATTCAATTTTCTACCTAGTCTCTGTCTGACACAATATTCATATATCACCATAAAAAATACATATTAAAAACATTAACAGGAGTTTTTTTTTTAAAGATGGTACTATTTATGGTTAACATTTATTTTCTTCTATGTGATTTTTGTGTTTTTGCATTTTTAAAGATAAGAATACATTATAGTACATTATTAAAAAAAACAATGTGTAGATTATTACAAAGTGACTCTTTTAGATTAAATTGATCTAACATGCATTTTAGCAGTTTTTCTACCACAGTGACACTTTATAGATATCACTGTAGTTGGAAATACATTTTATCATTTGTTCTTCCTACTCTGTGAACTGAGTTGGTGGCCATTAACATCCAGATTTCATCTATTAGTAAGTGGGGGCTTAGAGAATGAAAGTGATATGGCCAAATTCCACAGCTAGTAATAGAAATTGGAAAACAGATCTTCTAACTCATATTCAGTTCTTTCAACAATGTGGATGTTGTGTAGGCCTAAGTGCGGTATACCATTATTATAGATGCTAGTGCTTGAACTGTAAGATTTTTCTTAGAAAGCAAAGTGACATCATACCTATTTAAAATAAGACATTTTCCCATAAAAATAAACATGCTCATTTGGAAAATGCAGACATAGTGAATGCACTAAAAGAAGTCTACCCCAAATGATATTGACTATTAGAATATGCTTATTCTTATCTCTTTTTGGATTTTGTAAGAGATATTTTTATTAATGTCTAGCATATATCTAATAAGGATAAGATTTACCAGATCAACATAAAAAAATTGTCCAATTGTTTATATTCTTTACTTATTTCAAGTCCTTTGTCTGACTCTCCTTTATAATAGCTTACTCTTGGGGCGCCTGGGTGGCTTAGTCGGTTAAGCGTCCGACTTTCGCTCAGGTCATGATCTCGCGGTTCGTGGGTTTGAGCCCCGCGTCGGGCTCTGTGCTGACTGCCGGCTCAGAGCCTGGAGCCTGTTTCAATCTGTGACTCCCTCTCTCTCTGACCCTCCCCTGCTCACGCTCTCTCTCTCTCTCTCCTAGAAATAAATAAAAAAACATTAAAAAAATTTTATAATAGCTTACTCCCCTTTTTTTTTAAATTTTCACTGTCTTCTTTTTCTTTTTTCTTTTTTTTAAATAGTTTATTGTCGAGTTGTTGGTTTACATATAATAGCTTACTCTTCCCTGCAGTTTTAATTCATTTTTTTGTCATCACCTACCTTTTATTTTATTTTCCTCATTTATTTCCAGATGTTTTATGGACCCATCTGTATGAGATGCTTTGTCAGTTTCTATGTTAAAGGGACATAGAAAGGGACGTCCAAATGAGAACATCCTTATCAGCCAATAGGATTCTACCCCCACCGAAGAAAAATTGCTCAAATCACAAGTCTTACTTTTCCAAGGCTTATAGGGGTCCTTCTGATCCATTCTTGAAAATTAGCAATTCAAATCTTCATTTCATGTATCCAAACTCCAGAGTCTTTGTGCATGTAAAATTCCCATTAAATTTAATGCGATCTTTGGGTATAAAATATATGGTGTCTGACATTTATGTGTGATTGAGAGTAGTGTCGTGTCTGGAGCTTTATTTCAGTTGCTGAGACTGCTTTATATCTTTTGATTTCTGGATCATTTTGCTGCATTTCAATAGCCACTATTGTGGCTCCACTTGAAAAATGTTCATTTTGTACTTTTAAGTAGATGCAATTCTGCATGGTTGAGCGCACACTACTTCCAAGACCAGCGCTTTTTTTGTTAGTAGCATTGCTTTTGTTTCCTTTTCTGAGCCCTTCACTACTTCTTTCCACTCCACAAATAGTTCTTGCTTTTCTCCTTTAAGTAGGCCACATTCTTCAAAAATTTCTTCTGAAATCCTACTTATCCCATTCAATACCATTTCACCTCAAATATTCAAAACTCTTTCCCTCTGGAAAATAAATAATTGCTTACTTATGAGTTTTAACCAGTTTCTCCATAAGAGATATATTTTAGGTTAGAGAACATTCTGGTCTGAATAACTTGGATAGCCAAATTCAATGGCACAGTGGATGACACTGCTCTTCTGTGATTTTTGTGCCCACCTAAATTCCCTATAAACTCTCCGTGAAGAGTCCATAAGAATGACATGTTGGATCCAACAGTTTACTCATTCTGTCCTCTCTGTGTGTTTATGAATTAAGGTAAACAGCATAGGACAACTGAATTCTTCTTGCCATAGGAGAGCAAGTGAGGGCAATATAGCACTTAGTTACTTCCAAGTCTCCTTTTTTCCTCATGACAAGAGGTGAGAAACATCCAGAAGTACATGAAAGAGGCAGATCCCAGCTGTGGGAGGGAGATAATAAATACCTGTAGAACTTTCAGAATTAAGCATGTGTAAGTTTGTGTGTGCTTAATTTGTTACAATTTTAGTGTGATGGAGAATTCAACATTTGTTTCTGAATAATTAAGTTTACTCAAGTTGGAGAGCACAGTATTTACTGCCACAGTCCTTCCCAAAGATTTGCACACAATGATTTCATCAAGTTATGGAACAAGAGAAAGAATATTGGTATTAAAGTTAGAGGATCTGTGTCTAGGGTAGACTCGTAAATTTGGGCTAGTGTTAACCTGTCTGGTCTTTAGTGTATTCATCTGTAAAATAGGAATAACTGCCTTTGAACTCTACCTACCTCAGATGAGATATTATATGGTAAGTGTGCTTAAAAAATTGTCACATGCTCAAAGGGTTAATATCCAAAATCTATAAGGAACTCACCAAACTCCACACCTGAAAAACAAACAANGAAAAATTGTCACATGCTATAAAATGTAAAGGATTATTATCATAATTATATATATATAATTATATAATTATAATCATGATGCTATGACATCAGTGTCATAGCAATTGCTGTCACTAATACATTGTTAATCCTCAACTCTTTATTGCCAACTTCAGCATCTCTCCTAAACTCAGATCCCTATTTTCAAGTACCTGCTGAATATGGTTTTGAATATAACTAAAGGCACATTCAATTTAATATATCTTAAGTGATACTAATTTTTTGAAGCTGCTCTTTCTCCGGAATTTTGGTTAATGACACTGCTATATTCCTCATCACCTAAGACAGAAATCTGGGTATCCCCTACTCTTTCATCATTGAGTATCTTATAAAGAGTAGGACCCATTCGGGGTGCCTGGGTGGCTTAGTTGGTTAAGCGTCCGACTTTCGCTTAGGTCATGATCTTGTGGTTCCTGGGTTCGAGCCCCGCGTCGGGCTCTGTGCTGACTGCCAGCTCAGAGCCTGGAGCCTATTTCAGAGTCTGTATCTCCCTCTCTCTCTGACCCCCCACCCCCCGCTCACGCTGTCTCTCTGTCTCTCTCTCCTAGAATTAAATAAAAATATTAAAAAAAAAAAGAGTAGGACCCATTCGTCTGCCTCTACAACATCACTTAACTCCATCTATTCCTTTCCATGACCATCTGAATTCTAGGTTAGCCTTCTTGTCATTGTGGAAGAAACAGACCTGGTTTGGAATGAATCTTGTGGAATTATGCATTAGTTTCTACTCTCAAATATGTCTATAGGGAAAAAGCCAATAACAAGGATCAACACTTCCAAATTCATGCATAGGAGAGGCGTTCCAGAAAGAAGCCAGTATACCTCACAATTTCAATGAGAAAACTCAATTGTGTACCACATAATGTAGCAAGTGCAAATTCCTATAAACAAACATATAGTGAGTAAAATACATCTAATCACAAACAAGCAGAACAAACTTGCAGTATCTTAGAATTAAAGATTGTATTAAGGAGAAAACTATCTTAGTGATTAGAAAGCAGAGTATTACAGGAAATCCTTTGTCTTTTTAGCAAACTGGCCAGAATCTCAATTTTATAGTAACAATAAATAGAGTATGATACGTTTAATTTTTTCACTGCAGCTGACTAATTCTATTTAGTATATTTTTTGTGGCAAAGGATTTACAAATATTTTTCTACTTCATTCCATATTTTTTATAACAAATCATGATTAGCTCAGTGCTTTGTAGTCTCAAGGGCTCGAATGCCAAAAACTTTCCTTTCTATTGAGATTTCTCATAAAATGCCATTGTGATATGTGCTCTGTGGTTTCAACTGCAATTTTAATCATGTTTGAATCATAATTTGGGTTGTCTTATGATTTTCTAATTCCACATAATCTTTTACTGAACTATTTAAATAGTCTTCTTATTGGTTTCCTCATCCTAAGCTTCGTCTTCCTCCAATTAAATCTCCATATTGACACCAATGATCTTTTAAAAATGCAAATGTAATCAAGTCACTTTCCTGTTCCAAAAACTTCACTGGGGTTTGGAACCCTACAAACTGCAAATAAAAATCTTAGCATGATATCCAAGTTCCTCTAGGATCTTGTCTCTTTAGTGTCATATTTGTTCATGCTATTTCCTATCCCTTATGGTTTGGATATCTTATATTCCAGCCTTTTCAACATATCTGGATATGCCATGTGGTTTCGTGTCTCTATACCCTTACCTTAAATTCCCTCTGTCACTACCTTTTCCTGCCTTTCCCTTCCTGGTGAAATCCTGCTACCTTCTTTTTCTATTTCGTTTTTTTGTATATTTTTAAACTTTTCAGTCTGAAATAACTTCTAGCTTTAAAATGTTACAAAATAAAATAGTACAACCCCCTGCCCCCTGTATCCTCTTAATCCAAAGTCTGCTGGCTTCTAAGTGCTATTCAGGATAGATATGCTAAATAAAGTTTATCCCAACCGTGTCCTATCAAAGCATCCAGGTGATACCAATTTCCAAACATCGCTGGTTAAATAAATACCTCAAGAGGAGGAGTAAGTCTGTTTTTCTGTATTTACTGAAATGGAAGAGCTACTGTTAGTTAGTTGTTGTTTTTTTTTGCCTTTGGGAAGGCAAAACACACACACACACACACACACACACACACACACACACACAGAGTAATCTGCAATGAAACTGGCTCCCTCTGCCTTTTCTTGGTACTTCAAAAAGTTAAACCAAAGTGAATTCTAAGAAATACAGTTACTCATCAAGAGGAGTGAAGAAAATTGCAAAGCTATCTGCCATAGTTATCAGACCCCCTGTCTTGTACTCTGACTACGGAAAAGGAAAAAAATTAACTGAAAACTTCGAGGGAGAACCAGGCTGTAATTAACCATAGCGAATGATCTTTCCTCCAACACCGACTTATTCCAGTTCTTAAGTTTGGGCTACTTCTTTGCCTCTTCTGCTTCTTTCTATGAAACTACATCATATTCTCTTCCTATCATTATCTATTTGTTTGTCTCCACTATACTCTGATATCTTCAGGAAGGAGTGGCAAGTCTTAGTCATTTTTTCTTTTTGGCAGCACTTAGTATAGAGCTTGGCAAAGAGTAGGAATGTAAAGATACTGGTTGACTGATTGGCTGACTGACTGAGGAACTAAATTAACAAAGTGCAGCAAAAATTAATAAAGGCAACCTTGACATTTGTGATATCTTTAGAAGGGACATCTTGGCATTAAAAAAGAAAAGTAGTATTCTTATGACAACTTTTGGTAGGATATATTCTACTGTTCTAAATCGTCTTAGCTGACATGGCTTATTATAAGGCTTTTAAAGAACTACTAAGATGTTTTTGGACTCTGGAAAGTTATTAGAAGAGGTTCTAATAACTCTTGAAGTTATTCAAGAGACCATCTGCCTATCCTTTATGCATCCTGAAATGTTGGTGGTTGTGCCTCACAGACACTGGCACCATCCATCATCCCATCTGTGAACTTTCAGACTTGACTTACCGGTGTGTTTTGTCAATGGTTCCTAAAGGAGTCTTTCCATTTAAGAGATTGTATTCTTAACTAATACTGATTTTTGATCAAAGAAGCAGCCATAAAACTTTTCATTAAAATAGCAGTCAGTAAGTCAGAGAGGAGTTTTGTTTTTGTTTTTAACAGAGCAAGTTTTAAAACGAAATATGAGAAGCAATGTTTTTCCTTCTCCATCAACTCTTTATGAAGCTAAGCATCAAGCTAGCATCAAGCTAGCATGCCCTTTTAAGTGGCTCCTGTCTGAGCTCTTGTAAGTTGCCTAGCTGTGTATTGGCCACTGGTGGTCTATTCCTTCTACATGTTAAGCCTCAGTATCTCCTGAGGAGCTTGTTAAAAATACAGATGTCAAGGCTCTTGCTTATGATGACAAAGGGATGGCCTTAGATGGACACTTCAATGTGTTTGCACCTCAGAGTTTCTCATTCTTTACACTATTTTAAAAAGAAGAAGAAAAAGAAGTCTCTTAGGATGGCTTGCCAAAGTACATCTCTGTGTTTATTATTTCTAATCAATAAAACATGATACTTTTCCAGTGGAACCATTTTTGGTGTCTCTTTCCATTAACTTAACTTCCTCCATAAGAATGAAGTATAATACAATTTTTTTCAGTTCTTGTTTATTTGATTAACACCATGTTGCTATTGACAAATGATTTGGGTTTAACTATAAGACCTATAGTCTTTGGAGACAGATAAAACAGAAGCAAAAATAAACTATTGGGAATACACCAAAGTAAAAGAGAACCATCAATAAAGCAAAGGAAACAATCAATAAAGTTAAAAGGCAACCTATTAAATGTGACAAGATATTTGTAAATGATATACTCCATAAGGAGTTAATATCCAAAATATATAAAGAACTCATACAATTCAACCATAAAAAACAAATAACCTGATTAAAATAGGCAGAGAGCCTGTACAGATATTTTTCTGGCCAACAGAAGCATGAAACGATGCTCAACATCATTAATCATTAGGGAAATGCAAATCAAAACCATAATGAGATATCACCTTACATATGTCAGAATAGCTGGAATCAAAGACACAAGAAATAACAAGTGTTGGTGAGGATGCAGAGAAAAAGGAACCCTTGTGCATTGTTGGTGGGAATTCAAACTGGTGCAGCCACTCTGGAAAACGGTATGGAGATTCCTCAAATAATTAAAAATATAGAAATACAATACAGTCTAGTAATCCTACTATTGGATATTTATTCACAGAAAATGGGGGGTGACTGTGTGGCTCAGTCATTATCTCACAGTTTGTGGATTTGAGTCCTACATAGGGCTCTGTGCTGACAGCTTGGAGCCTGGAGCTTGCTTCAAATTCTGTATCTCCCTCATTCTCTCTGCTTCGCCCCTACTTGTGCGCTCTCTCTCGCTCTCTCTCTCTCTCTCTCTCTCAAGAATAAACATTAAAAAATTTACCAAAAAGTTAAAAAACAATTATTTTAAAAAAGAANCAATAGCCAAGATGTAGAAGCAACCCAAGTGTCCATTGATTGATGAATGAATAAAGATGTGATATATATATACACACACAGATGCATGTATATACATATATGTATATACACACACAGAGACACACACACTGGAATATTATTCAGCCTTGAAACAGAATGAAATCTTGCTGTTTATGACAACATAGATGGGCCTAGAGGGTATTATGCCAAGTTAAATAAGTCAGAGAAAGAAAATACCAGATTTCACTTACTCAGAATCTCAAAAACAAAGAAACAACAACAACAAAAACAGAAACTGACTTATAAATACAGAGAACTGGTGGTTGCTAGAGAGGAGACAGGTGGGTGATGGGTGAAAGAGGGATTAGAATGTACAAGCTTCCGGTTATAAATAAATAAGTCATGGGGATGAAAAGCACAACACAGAGAATGTGATCAGTACGAATGTAATAATGTATGGTGACAGAGAGTGACTACACTTATTGTGAGCACTGCAGAGTAGACAGAATTGTTAAATCACTAGGTTGTACACTTGACACTAGTATAACACTGGATGTCAACTATACTTCAATAACAAAAAAAGAATAATAAAAATAATTATAGGGATAAGAGTATTTTATTTCATCAACTCCAAGATTCACATCTTTCATATTTTAAGATGTCTGAAACTGGGATGCATCTTTCAGTTCAGTTTATAATCTGTCTTAGGGAGGCAGCAGCTGTGACATGGTCAGAATTGCTCATACAGACATTCATAGTGTCAGGATCAAAACTTGCTGGATGGGCGGCAACAGCATAGAAGGATATCCTGGAGACAGAAGGGAACTCTTAACCACTAGAAGTCAATTGTTATTCTGAGTATTGGCAATATTTCTAGAGCTGGAGTCAAAGAAAATTAACTCTACGTAATTACAAAATCATGTTAGTGTGACCCTCAGTAAAGGCTTTTCATAATATTATGGGCTATTTTAGGAAAAGCCTAATCACTAGCACTCTTTCTGGCACAGAGGCTATTCCGTGGAATATGTTGGATATTGATGGATGACTCCAAGTTGTAAAGTGATGAAGATTAGGACTGAGTTTTGAAGTAGTTTTAGGAATACCTTAACCAATTTATTTCACTTCCACTTTCCTTTTATGTGTGCACAAAGTTGATTTATAACAAATGAATCTATGTTTAATTAAGACAAAAGCATTCTTCTAATAAATATAATATAAAATCATAAATGATAAGAATGCCTTAGGTTATAATGGAATCAGAAGTACTTCTTTCTCTCTTTGTAATAATAATGGAAAATAATGGAGTTTCTTACCACTGATGGACTCTTAGATTCTATGAAATGAAGTTATGACAATGTGGGAGCTTACCACTTGCTTACTATATGTCAGGTACTCTTCCAAGCATGTCATGTATTAACTCAAATTAATTCTCACAAAACCCTATGAGATATGTGCTTTGCTATTCTCATTGTACAGAAAAGGAATGTGTCACAGAGGTATAACTCTGACTCTTAATGAGTCCCTAGATTTGTGACCCAAGACAACTTTTTTCACTGACACCCAGTTCCTCGCATACAAAGGGGGCAATATAAAGCCCACCTCACAAGGCTGTTGTGAAGATTATTATATTATATATATGATTATGTTATATTATGTATTATTATATTACATTATATTATATAATATTATATTACTTAGTACATAACAAGGCCTGAGTAAGACCAAANAGGTCACCTACACAACATCTATTATCCACTTCCTTCATAACAGAATCTTAATTTTGTCCAGATTACCTACCACCTCCTCCAAGAAGACCTTGTGCCACAGGGGAACTACTGAACTGTCCTAGTGATCTTTGGTTATTTTAAGCTAATCATGATAACATTCTCCTTGCTAATGAATGGTTTAGGAACACGGGGCTAAGCCAATCAGATCCGGACATTCCCCTAGCAGCAAGGAAATGGCACAGGCATTTGACCCAATGGGGCATGAAGAAAAGTTTATGGGTTCTGGAAAAGGTCTTAGACAAATACAAATCTTTTCTTCCAAATATTGTGGAGCTCACAACTGGGCAGCCATTTAGCTACCAGCTTGAGGATGAAGTTGGCACATGGCAAGGGACAGAATTAAGATATCTACAAAGAAACAGAGTTAGCTGGAGTTACTGGATTAAGTCAACTCTGCAATGGACTCAGTTTTGGATTTCCAGTTACGGAGCCATTTCAAGTCATTATTTAGACTACCTTGAGTTGAAATTCCTATTATTTATAGCTGAAAACATCCTGACAGAATGAATAGCTCCAATTACTTTGCTCTTATTTGTTCCAGGTCCTGTGCTAGGCACTTTGTATACATTATATATATATATCCCTGCATCATTATCTTTATTTTAGAGGTGAGGAAATGGAAGTCAAGGGGATGTAATCAGAAGGTGGCACAGACAAGATGCAATCTCAGAATTCCTTTCTCTTTTTGCTTCAGAATCAATGATCTTAACTTCTTAAATTTATATCTAATAGAATCTTACAAACTCTGTTAAAATTTTGTTCATGGTACTATGTTTTGTTTGAGAAATATCTGCCTCGGCAGAAACTAGTTTTACCCAAATATTTAATCAAGTGTCATTACACCTACTTTAATATCTTTCCCCCAAGTCACTGATTTTGTAACTGTAGAGCCATTTGCACTTTATTATTGGTTAGAGTGACTATATCATGGGTGACAGACTCAAATTCCTCCTGAACCCAAAGAAATAATGAGTGAAATAATGGGGATGGCTTGTTCCATAGCTTGACCTGCTTTTCACATGCTCTCTCTCCATCTCTAGGTACTATTTCAGTGGAAATACTCATGGAACATTTGAGTTGGAATCAAGCAGTAGTCCAGCCTCAGTCACCCAGGGGGTTAGAGGTATTTTAGTGGTCATTCATGATTTCTCATCTCCCTGAGATAGAGAATTTTGAGAAGTCAGCTCTTCTTCAATAGACTTATAAACTATAATTGGTTCCACTAAGATAGAAACATACAGCTATATTTAAAGAATCAATAGTCTCAGTCAATTATTAAAGTAGGTTAATAGCTACCTAGTGTCCAAGGACTAATGTCATATATGCAGTGATCCATATCCTGCTTTAATTATAATTGGTCCAGGTCCTTAAAGCACAGGGCACTGTCCAGATGAAGTATGTAATATCTCTCTAATGATGAAAAGTAATGTGTATATACAAGGATAGTGAGAAAGAATCAAATGGTTAATAGAGAAAAAATAGCTGATCACAGAAAATATACTTTCAATGAATTTTAAAGTTGAGAAAGTATCTGTTTCTTTTTGTTCCAATTTAGTGGTTTTGGCTGAGTCCCCAGGTTTCAGGGTTTCAGTTACCAGAAATGGAATCAGGGCCATCTGAAAGATCCAATAAAAGGCAATTAGTAGATGTTGAATGTTTATTACCCATGTTTATTATGATGATGTGAAGTATGAGAATATGCAAATTGAAGAGAACTGGATGTCATAGTACAGCATAATGTATAGTATAGTATAGTATAGTATAGTATAGTATAGTATAGAATAATGTAGCATCCAGGAATCTGAATTAACAGAGAAGGTCAGTGAGGGATAAAAAAGGCCTAGACCCCTTGCCTTAAGGTGGGACAACTCTAAACAAACATTCCAGCTCCAGAACTCCCATGGGATTGGCCAAGATCTTTGTTATCATTTCATTACAGTTCTCTGATCAACCCACTTCTTGTAGATGCTAATTCTAAGCCCCGATAACCTTTCTGCACAGAAATCATCCTGATCTGTCTCCCAAGTAGACCAACCTAAGACACCTCTCTTCTGCCATTTAGAGAGGTAACTGTTCCAGATGGTATAGCTACAAAATGGCAAAGGCTGAAGTGGGACATGTGGCACGAGTGAAAAATAAACCTTTATTGTTTTAAGCATTGACATTTGGGGTTAATCTGTCATCACAGCGTAACTTTGCTGATCGTAACTAATAAATATACTCACAGTGTCAACCATGTCCTTGGTGTTTCTGGTGGGCTTCAGCCTCATCCAAATCTCTATCTTTAGGACACTTTTAAGATGGTTCCACTGGGCTTTATCAGTCCCAGAATAAGAACACAAAGACGAAGTAATAGAGCCTTTAAATACTTACCTCTGCCCTAAGACTTAAGATATTTTTGGCTATAATTTTCTCTGAGAGTAGCATAGTAGATCTATTTAAAAGATGAGACTTCAGGGCAATGAAGTATAGCTGAACTCTCTTTTTCTCTAGGGTTCTCCCAAATCTACTGGGGAAGGGGAATAAGTAATTTTATCTTTCTTAAATGTTTTATTTATTTCTGAGAGAGAGAGAGAGAGAGAGAGAGGCAGCGTGAGCAGGGGAGGGGCAGAGAGAGAAGGAGATACAGAATCTGAAGCAGGCTCCAGGCTCTGAGCTAGCTGTCAGCACAGAGCCCGATGCGGGGCTTGAACCCATGAATTGTGAGATCATGACCTGAGCCAAAGTCAGACGCTTAACCAACTGAGCCATCCAGGCACCCCAAAAAGTAATTTTATCTTAACGCCTCATGCTTATGGAGTGTGGCAGTCAGTCAGACTTTCTTCCCACATCATCCACAAGGAGAACTCTGGTGGCCCATTTGCCTGGGTGTGGCAGGCAGACCATGTAACTCTTCTCCAAGTTTTGTAGTAGGGATGGATTCCTGAATTTCTGAGCAGTACAAGTGGGACATTATGACTTTATATGTCTAATTTGACCCTTGTACCACATAAAGAGTAATAGGGAAGGACTTGTAGTTTCATTAGGGGGACTCAAGGTGATGTACCATCTCTCTCTTGACCTAATAAGTATCTCCACAACAGTCTCCCTTGCATAGTTTTGGTCAAGTTAAGATGCATTCCCTATAAATTCCATTCTTGTCTACTTAGGAAGCTACCATTCCCAGGGGAAGTTTTGGCTCTTTGCTCCTTCTTATGTTTTATAAATTCCTGAATTTCAGTCTTTTTATAGGTGTGAATGATTTGCTCCAAAGTAGGCAGACTGGAAAGTTCAAGCTCATGAGATTCTCTGATTCTCATACAATCTTTCCACCAGAGACATAACTGGCTTATCTCTGAGTTACTTAAAATGAAGCACATCTTGCCACATGGACTCATAAAGAAGAGAGTCTTCATGTGAATTTGACTTTGATTCCTCTCCTTGTGAAATAATAACCTAGGAATTTTGGGATTAAGGGTGTTTGACTTCTTCCTGATATTATTATAAACAAAATGGCTCTGAGCTATGTGAAACAACTGATATCAACCCCAAAGAGATTTATTATTTTTTTAAGTGTTCAAATATTTCCCTTTTAAAAAAGTTTAATTTATTTTGTGAGAGAGAGAGAGAGAGAATCCCAAATAGGCTTTGTATTGTCAGTGCACAGCCTGACGCAGTGCTCCATCTCACAATTCATGAGATCATGAGACCAGAGTTGAAATCAAGAGGTGAACTCTTAACCAAGTGAGCCACCCAGGTGGCTCTTAAATCTTTCCTTTGATGAGGCTTTGGGAATTCATCTTGTTTCAGGAACAAATATGTATACAACTGACAGAGAGAAATGGCTTAGGCTACAAAATCTTCATTTTTCCCTTGGCTCTTTAGTAAGTTTAAAAATAATGAGAACTTAACAGAGGACCATGGGGGATAAGGGGAAAAATAGTGGGGGAGAAGGAGGGAGGCAAACCATTAGAGACTCTTGAATGCTGAGAACAAACTGAGGACTGATGGGGGTGAGGGCCAGGAGAAGGGGGGTGATGGGCATGGAGGAGGGCACTTGTGGGGATGAACACTGGGTGTTATATGGAAACCAACTTGACAATAAACTATTTAAAAAAATAATTATAACTTCTATTTATTGAGCAGTTGCTATGAGCCAGAAAGTTTGTATACACTTTATTATTAAGCACTCACAACAATTCTATTTTTACAGATGGGAAACACCAGAGGTCAGTTAAATGTTTTAAGATGACTCTATTATTCATAGTATCAGCAGAGAGAGGATTTAAACCCATGTTCTTTCTGATCCACTAACCAATTCTTCTGACCATTATACCTACTCATCTCTCTGTAATGAATAAAATTTGTAGAAATCACTCACCCTCTAGAGATTTCATTATTGATGTCTACATTAAATGGAATTACAAGTTGTTTCTGAATGTGAGAGGTACAATAGAGTTGCTCAAACCTGAAGTGGCTTATTTTAAAACTATCTTTAAAAAGTTATGAGACAGATGAATATGTACAAAAGGGGGTACAGACAAAAATCCGAGAGTCTTATCTGGACAAATACCATTGACAGAATAATAACTTTCACTTATTAAGCCCTTCTTATGTGGTTGGCACTGTTCTAAAGAGTTCTTATGAACTGACTAATTTAATTCTCAGGACAGCCCTAGCAGACGAGAACTATTATTATCCCCATTTTACAGTTGAGAGAATGGAGACTCAGAGAGTTAAATTATCCTGTTCGAGTTCATACAGCTAATAGTATTAGATCCAGGGATTGAACTTGGGTAGTCTAACTCTAAATGTGTGCCCTTAGTTATACGAAGCTTCTGTAGAATAACTTTGTACAAGGGTGTCAAAGACAATTTAAATGTTCTTGTGGATACACAAGAAAGAAGATTAAGGTATTTGTTGGGCAAGCGTAAAGAACAAAAGTAACACCAAGAAAGTTTGAGGATTTTGGATAATGGATGATGGGTAACCTGGACAGTCGGAACTGCTTTCTCTTCCTTGTACATGAACGGAGTCAAGTTATACCTCTTTTTAGAATGTTCCTCATATTTGATGTAAAAAATAAAGGATTGACTATAATCAGACACCTCATTTCCCAAACAAAGATTTGGTTGGAAGGATGGGTCTGTTTGCTTGGTTCCTGACTGGCAACCTGAGAGTCCCCAGGATCACCCTTATGAAGCTCTTTTATATCTTTCTGGAAACTCACAACTGTGAGTAATCCAGGAAGAGTCAGGAGGCTGAATCCTGCTGAAAGTAGGTGAGTTCTCCCGCTAGGTCTTTGCTGCAAAAAGAGTACTCTAGTTCATGGGAAGGGGGTTAGGGAAGGAGATTGGAGGGCTGTACTGCTTTGTAACATTTTGGCCAATGCACTTCAATGGTGGGCTCCTGCTGTAAAAGTCCATTCTCAATGCTGCAGCCAGAGTGTTTCCTAAAACAGAAATCTGATTACATTCCTTTCCTGCTCCCAACCTCTCAGGAGCTGACATTTCCTTTTGTATAGACTCCAATACCCATAGATGAAATATAAAGCTCCTTCTCACCCGAATCTTGCTGACTTCTGCAGGCACATCTCTCACCTCTCCCCTTCTCACACCCTATAGTCTGGCCACAGTTATCTCTTTGGACTTCCATGGACGTGCCTTGCTATCTTTTGCATCTGGGATTTTGCACCTCTACTTTCTGAATAACAATCTTGATAACTCCTAATACATTTTTAAAGACTAACTTCACCTATAAACTCCTCTAAGAAGCTTTGTCTTCACTTATTCACTCATGTATTCACTGAATATTTATTAAGCGCCCACCCTGTGCCAGGATCTACTGAATGGCGGGGGATGGATTTTGGGCAAGCATCTAAGATGTCTCATAACACTCATACTTAGCTCTACATTCTTGTCACATTACATTGTATTTGCCTTTTATGTGAATTTTTTCCCAGGNAGATTTTGGGCAAGCATCTAAGATGTCTCATAACACTCATATACTTAGCTCTACATTCTTGTCACATTACATTGTATTTGCCTTTTATGTGAATTTTTTCCCAGGCTGAGAGTAGCATCTGGGAACAACCAATGTCTTATTTATAGTTTTCTTGCAACACCCAGTTCAATGCTTGACATATGGAGTAGCTATTCAGAAATATTCCTAGGATGAATGGATGAATGAGCTGTTTCTTTTGAAATCCTTTCTTCACTCCTAGAACACAGAAAAGTCAATTTAGTTGACCATTAATCTAAAGCATCTTTTTTTTTCTTTTTGCAATTAGGTCGACAGAGTTCCTTCAGCTCAGCAGAAGCCTGGTCACTTGCCCTCAAGGTAAATCATAGCAGCCTGTCCAGAATCTGCATCTACCAATTCCTAATGGAACCTCTCTAGCTTCAATGAGTTCAAGAGACAGAAAGCTAAGGCACCTTACCATGTCCCTAGTCCCTTTTCTTTCTGTAATTTATCTTGAAAGAGTACTGACAAAGCCAATTTCAGGGTGAGGAAGGGTGCAATTGTGCACACACTGAAAAAGGGTCCCTGGTTTTCTGTACAGAATCTCTCTTTTACTTTTCAGAAGGCTTTTATTCCATTTTGTTAAATATCCATGTAGTTCCTGTGAAGAAAATCTTGAATTACAGCTGGCTTTCAGCTTCTGCCCTGCCTCTTTAGTTGTTCTTGGCATTGACACAGCAAGCATATGGTAAAATTCAATAAATATTTGTTGAATTGAATTATCTTGGTGGTAAGGGAAATGAACCCTGTAGAACCCCACAAAGCCACACTGGTTAAGAGTTTTATTTGTGTTTAATCAGTTTAGAACTCTTGGGACTAGAAATATGATGGATAAAAATTGACCACAGAAATATCTTGTTGTGTTATTTCCCTCATTGTCTTTCCCCTCTGTACCTCTAGTCACACAGACACATCTTACAAGGTAATAAAAATAAGGGTATTTCTATGGACTATGTCAAAACAATTCGGTTGAACCTCGATGTGGGTGTTAGTTTGAAGGCTAATCCAATCACTAATATACTGTGTACATTGGAGAGCCTTAGAGTGAATGCTTACAGGGTCTTCACTATGATTCTTAGGGACAGGCAGTGGTGTTCAAAGAAACATAAAGGACTAAGGAATCCTATTATAACTTTTCTGGCTTATTTATCTCTCTGTATTAGCCAATTGCTTATACTGAAATGATAACCTAGAAGAAAAAGGAGAGATAGGACAACCCATTGTTCCCTTTCTTTTCAGTTTCCTTACTCATCCTTAATCATCTATGAGCCTAAGGTAGAGAGTCCTGGTAGAATTATAATAAGAAGTGAAGGGTACCTGGGTGGCCCAGTTGGTTAAGCATCTAATGCTTGATTTTGGCTCACAGTTCATGAGATATAGTCCCGCATTGGGCTTTGCACAGACAGCACAGAGCCTGCTTGGTACTCTCTCTCACACCACCCCTCAACCCCACGTGCCCCTCTCCCACTTATAATCTCTCTCTCAAAATAAATAAAGTTAAAAATTGAATTATAACAAGAGGTAAACTAAAAACAGTTGAGTTAGTTTTGTATGATGTTTCCACTGTTCTGGTAAGAATAAAAAACAAATGCTTGTATGAGCTATGAAGTACATATTGTGCAATTTCAGTGATTCCAGACATGAACTAAGTGCTCTTATATTTGCATTTAAAACTCAGTGCATGATATAGACAGCATGCTAAGTTAATGCTAATAACTTCCATTTTTCTTGCCGAGAACAAATGAAGCACCAAATAAAAACACATCATGACAAGTTGAGAGAGAAGATATGGAAAAAAGAAAAGCTTTGTACCTTAGTAATTTTAACAGTATTTTCTTGCCTGATTTTTAAATGAGACTCTACATTTTCATTTTGCAAATATGTAGCTGGCTCAAATTATTAGAATGATGATGTGAATATTCACTCATTTAACAAACATTTCCTGAGTGCCTGTTTGCCTACACCTAAAGAGATAGATCAGACAGAGAAGCAGGGCTGAGCCTATGAAGACAGGGCAAGAAATTGAACCTGGGAAACACAGGCAAGTGTTCTTCAGGTGAGACTCTGGTACAGGTTAGGGGGGCTCTTCATGTTGTCCCTGGGAGACACTGAAGTGAGGCCCCCATGGAGGCTGCCTGAGCAAGTCTCCACTGTGTTGGTGGAATCTGCTGTATCTCCTCATCTGGGATTGGGGCAAGAAACAACTTACTTGAATACTGGTGTCTTTCAGAGGTTGCTTGGCTTATTCTGCTCCTAGTATGTTTACATTCTGCTGGAAGATGTGTCAGATGTCTCCTGTGGTAGCTAAAGGCATCAGGAGTGGGCTATTAGCTCAGTTCAGCCCTCCCTAACCTATCCTTATAAGGAGCTGAGAGAAATAAGCTTTTAATATTAGGCTCTTAAAAAAGGATAGAACTCAGCTTCCTTGAGTTTGAGAAATAACTTTCACCTTTAATCGCTCACCTTGAGGTAAGACATGCCTAGGTATCCTCCTTCTTTTGGAATGAAAGTATCTGGTGATGACTATGTCCATGACTCCTCTTAGATCACGGTTTGATGGCTTCTAGACCCTTAACTTCAGCCGCTTATCTTAAAAGAAAATTCAGGGAGTTGAAATGGGGTTTGAATCTTCAACCAAATAAGCTGAATGTGCCCCCATTCTTATCAACTCTTATCTGGTCTTGAGATAGCTTTCTTCTAAGCTATTTCTCTCCTATTGCTCTTTCAGTTTATTTATTTTGAGAGAGAGAGAGAGAGAAGAATCCTAAGCAGGCTCCATACTCTCAGTGCAGAGCTCGATGCAGGGCTTGAACCCACAATCCTTGAGACCACTGCCTGAGCCAAAATCAAGAGTCACAGTCAGACATTTAACCTACCGAACCATGAGCCACCCCTTAAAATTTTTTTTTAGTTTATTTCTTGAGAGAGAGACAGAAAGAGAGAGAGAGAGAGAGAGAGAGACAGTCTCTCCCATTGCTTCTTGATGGCCCATAGCTCTCAAAGTTGTTATACCAGATGCAGGAATTATATTGGGTTATAAACTTCTGAGGTTTGGTCATTGTTAGTGTGTGGGGGGGGCAGNTGTTTGGAGAATAGTACTTGCTTGATATAAACAAACTTGGCATTCATTCCACTTTCCTCATGTCCCAAACTGACTTAATTGCAAAGTGCATTTGAAAACAACAATATTGTACAAATGATGCCCCATGGGAGAGTAAGACAGGACAAACCTGTCAATAAGCTTTTCCAAAACTCTATTGCTTCATTCATTCACTTAGTCACATATTCAATATTTATTGAGGGCCTGCTGCTTGCTGGGAAGTGAGGTGGATACTGGACGTGAATGATGCAACACAGAGTTTCAGCCTACATGGAGCTCAGCGGTGGGAGGCATGTAAGATTTTCAACTGAGTATAAATTTAAGTAATTACAAGCTGTGCTTAGTACTACAAAGTAAATGTATAAAAACCTGCAGTATCACAGAACGGGAGATCAGGCCTTATTGGGACAAGATTGTTCAGGGACATTTCTCCTAATGGTATAATGAGCTGACATATTAGGCTGTTGTAGAGACAGAAGCAGCTCTCAATTCTTCCTCTGCACATTTTGGACTCATTCATTCATCCTTTTGTTTTCTTACACCAGTTGTTACGGTTGGAGTTGTGGCCGGGGATTCTGGAAAGGAGAGTGCAGTCTTGATATTATAGTCTCTCTTCTGAACTGATGGTGTTTGAATGTTGCTCTTTTGCATGGATAGGAAGAACTTGTCTTCTCTGCAGAAGTGCTGGGTTTGGTGGATACATCAGGAAAGCATTGCTTTCTTCATCGCTGTGTGGGGCAGATGTTGCTACATCAATAGAGATACTTCTTGCTGAGCCTAGATGAATAATTCTTACAAAATGTCCAGGTTGTTGCTTCCAAATGATTAGAGTTGCAATGAGGAATGAATCCTACTTGCTATCATCCCACACTTCTGCTTTAGTTGATAAGTGGAATACAATTGGTTCCATCCAGGCCTGGGGTAACTGGATGCTTCTCATGTCAATGGCCTGCCCCTGACTTATGATTCATCTAACCTTCGGGTCAAGAAAAATTCTTCTCTCAGGTTTCTGCAAACCACACTCTGACATACTTCCAACCTCCAAGGAGCATGTGCACAAGTTATTAATACTGTAAGCTTAGAATAGTATTTGGCACCTAGTATTTGAAAAATAGATATAAATAAACAATAATGAACAAGAAAGGTCCTACGTTAACCTTTGTCTTTATATGGAATCAGATTCTTGGGAAAGAATATGGCTTCCTCCTTGCCCCAAACCTGTGTCGGGGTAAACTGCTACTGAATATACTACATGAACACTAAATGCTTGGCAATGCTCTTGTGGGGAGGGATGGATGGCATACTGTAATCAAAGAAGAAAAGATGTGGAAAATCAATTATATTTGAGATATAATTTTGTTTTCATGTCAGAGATGTTTGTGTTATCTTTTGGCATAGATATATGTTAATAGTATAAACTTCTGCTGGGAATGCATCCAAATCTCCTTTTATTAGTAAAGATCTTGTGACCACTTCTCAATCTTATCAACACCTGGACATAATGGATCCTCAACTAACACTAGTTAGCTTCTTCTATCCTCTATCTTTTAATTCATCTTTGTATTCATTTCTGCACATTCCTTTACTCTGGGGGTACAGCTTATTACTTATAGACCCAAAGAGTAGAAATGGATCTACAGAGTCATCTAGTCCAAGAGTCTGTAAATTGTATTTTAAAGGTTCCCAGGGATCCGTAGACGACTATCATGAGTGTGAGCAGGTAGAAAGACTGAGAGGGCTCAACTCCAGATTCAAACACTGACATTTTTGTCCACTGAGTTCAACTGGAATTTATGTAAATGTGCTTTTAAAAAGAGTTTCCAGTGCTAAAAGAAGGTTTGGAAACCACTAATAGCTCTAGTCCTTGTTTTCTAAAAGAAGAAACAGCACCAGAGAGTGGAGGTGGATGGCTAAAGGCCTCATAGAATGTAGAGTGAGACACAGTGTAAACACAGGCCTCCAGGCTCATGAGCCAAGGCATTTGGGACACTGTTTTCAAATGTTCTGCCTTTGGCTTCTACCTCATCTTGGGAAAAGTAGGTTTTCTAGTGGAATTTTGCCTTGGGAGCATCACAGTTAAGAATTTCTGAGTCTATTCACTTAGGATTAAGTTCCCATAGTTGGCTAGATTCCTTAAGACACTATTGAATACAGTTCATAGCAGCACTCTCCACAATAGCTAAAACATGGAAAGAGCCTAAGTGTCCATCAACAGATGAATGGATCAAGAAGATGTGGTTTATCTATACCATGGAATACTACATGGCAATGAGAAAGAATGAAATCTGGCCATGTGTAGCAACATGGATGGACCTTGAGGGTGTTTTGCTGAGCGAAATAAGTCAGGCAGAGAAGGACAAATATCATATGTTTGCACGTATAGGAGGATTAGGAGGAACTTGACAGAGGAACAAGGGGGAGAAGAAGGGCGGAAATGGTGGGGGAAGGGAGAGAGGCAAACCATGAGAGACTCTTGAATGCTGACAAAAACTGAGGACTGATGGATGTGGGGGGGAGGGGGGAGGGGCATGGAGGAGGGCACTTGTGGGGATGAGCACTGAGTATTATGTGGAAACTAATTTGACAATAAACTATTTGTAAAAAAAAAAAAAGACACTATTGAATACAGAAATGATTCAGAAATGTCTGCAGACATTAAACAGCAGAAAGTATGGACAGAATTAAAGTTGAGATGCAATTTGAAAAAGGGCAACACCACCTGTGGAGACGATGTCTGAAACAGACAGTAAGTGAGCAAGGAAAATCCTAGAAAGCTGGTTGCAAGTATGGCATGGGAGTAGCGGGCAGAAAAGCATATTTATGTTTGTAATGAGATTCAGTAACAGAAAATAAACAGACTGGAATGGGGCACATACACAAAACAACACTAAGTCACAGTATATTGAGGAGATTGTCCCTAGAGTCTTTGGTAATACTATATTAAAAAGGGCTGTTCCATTTTGTTAGCTCAGCAGCAAAGGAGAGATGAATTGGAGGGAGTTATGAGCAGAGCAAAGAATGGAAAGGATAATTGGCTTCTGGGGTAAAGGTAAAAATATATAATACTTTTGAGGGACTGTCATAATAGCTTTCCATTACAATGCTAGAAACTAGAGACACCAAGTGGGGAGTGAAGTTAACTTGGGTGCACAGAGATTTACTGGAAAATGATTGCATGTGATTAGGAATATCAGAAAATAGGTTATACTTGGGGATAAAATACTAGTAGAGAGAATCAGTTTATCAGCAAATTGAGTCACCATGTTAGAAGTAGGAGCAGTTTAATATAAAGTGTAAGATTTGTATCTTTCTGCGTAAACTTTCAGGTACAGGATGCCTCCAGCTAAACCATTTTTGTTTTCTTCTTGAACAGTCTTTGTTCTCTCCAGAGGGTCTTTGCATCTGCTGATTCTTTTGTCCAAGTCAGCAGTTGCCCCACATCCTCTCTCTCGCCATTAAAATCACTGAATGACTGACTCTTTTTGTTCAAATCTCAGCGAAAATGTCACATTCCCTCCTTTAAAAATGAGGTGTTCAGTGATTTTTGTTGTTGAGAGAGAGAGAGAGAGAAAACAAGAGTGTGGGAGAGGGGCAGAGGGAGAGGGGAGAGAGAGAGAGAGAGAGAGAGAAAATATTAAGCAGGATCCATGTTTCGCATGGAGCCCCATGTGGGGCTCAATCCCATGACCCTGGGATCATGACCTGAACTGAAATCAAGAGTCAGATGCTCAAACTCCTGAGCCACCCAGGCATCCCTGAGGTGTTCGGTGATTAAGTAATTTGACAAATATTACACAGTATCTCACACCATAACCCTAGCTTTCATTTCAATACTGCTTTATTCAATAAGAAATATATATTCCAATTAAAGAAAAAGGAGAGTATTCCTATCACAGGAGACAGAGAAGTAAGAGCCTCCCATCTTAAGTCTAGGAAAGTTCAGCCAAAAAGAAAGAGTACCTGGCTACCACAAGTCATCATTTGGGGTATCTTGAAAAAAGCTTTTCAGTAAAAAACAAAAGGGACCTTGTGAGAGCTACCAGTTTATAAGGAATGTCAACTGGATAGGCTTTCTATAAATTTTACCAAAATAATTACAAGCTGTATCCCTGAGAGCTAAATATCATCAGTACCTGATATAGATTTTGGTACCAGGAAGTGGGTTAAATATTAAATAACCTCATAGGGTTATTTAATAATAATATATAATATATATAGATGTATGTTTTATTTGGAGGAACTCATTCATACAGTTGTGGTGGCTGGAAAATCTCAATTCTGTAGGGCAGGAAACTGAGGGAGGGTTTCTATGTTGCAGTTTCAAGGCAAGGCTTCTCTGGAAAATCTCAGTTTTTACTCTTAAGGTCTTTCCACTGATTGTATAAGAACCATCCATATAACTGAGTGTAATCTCCTTTACTAAACATCAGCTGATTGTGGATGCTAAACACATTTGCAAAATATAACACCTAGATTACTGTTTGATTAACTAACTGGGTAATACAGCCTATCCAAACTGACACATAAAATTAACCATTATAGGTGCCTGTCTCTATTTGTTTTCCATTTCCAGCTTATCTCTCCAATTGCAAAAGCAGAACAACATATGTTAGTTCAGGTATGACTTCACTGAGAATATAAGAATAGGGTTTATTTTTATTTTCAGTGCACATCATCATTTTTTGGATATTTTTTTGGTGACAGCTCTTTTTTAGACTTGTATTGGTATTGGCTTTATTCATCTCTAATTCTCTCATTTATTCATTCCACAAATATTTATAGGATACCAGCAGGTTCTGGGTGATGGAAAACAGTCTTTATAAATCAGTGCTTTATGCAATGATGGAAATGTTTTATAATCTGCACTATTTAATACAGTAGCCACTAGCCACATGTGGCTTTTTAACACTTGAAGTATAGCTTGTATGACAAAGGAAATGGATTTTCATCTTCATTTAATCTTAATTTATATTTCCATTTAAATATTCAAATGAGACTATTGTATTAGGCAATGTAGTTCTAAATTACTGAGTTTCTTTTACTAAGATCTAGAGATCAGTTGGATTCAGATTATTGCTCCAGAGAATGTTAAAATTAAACGGGACTTCAGGGGTCATTTGGCCAACCTTCCTTTGTAGGGGAGGATACAGAGGTCAAATGAGTCGCTGAAGGTTAAAGTTTGTTATCGACAGTGCAGGACCCAGGACTTCCATTGGCTAACTCTCAGTCCACTGTTTATTCCCTTTGTACAACCTTCCCATCTAATTAGACCATTTGATTTCCCCCTTAGAATCTCCAGCCCATTTACTCTACAATTAACAAATAACTCTAAAAATGGAACTCAACCATGCACATGGTTTCAGAATGATTACATCTTTCCTGCATCACGACAGAATAATCTGGCATTTTCTCTTTTAGAAGCCAGTTGGCTTGTCATACACCTATCACCTCTGCAGTGATGCCGATGGGATGTTCTCTCTAGTCAAGCATGACCCCCATAAGCTTTAGTGAAAAAAGAAAACCATTTTATCTGCATAACCCTTAGTCATTGGTATTTTCTTTAGAGGAAAATGCAACTTGGCCCACATAATACAACTATGAACACAGTACCTTCTTTGATAAATCTCTAGGTGACAGAAATGGGGTGAGCAGAGTATCCTAAGACTTTCTCACCTAGCTACTGATTGACTTTCTCGTACTATGAGTCTTTTCTTTGTTCATTTCCACTGTGCAAAATAAACAGATTTACAGACAATGTACTTTGACCAGGACATCAGCCTTGTTAATATGAGCTTGATACCATTTGCACTATACCAAAGCAGCATGTCATATTGACTCTGTATTTAATTTAACATCAAAGTATAAAATATAGGCCACATAGGTCTCAGGAAAGTTTGCCTTTGCTTTTTAAAAATAAGGTAAATTTAAAAAATAATGGCAATCAGTTATTGCATGAATGAACCTGTGTCTTGTTATGTGCTTTGGATTTGAGGAGCAGATGGAAAGTGTCTCTGAGATGAGAATGATTGAATAATATAATTTTAAGCATGCTTTGCCAACAACCGATTTTCTGTCACAGTGATCAATTATTGAAGATGAAATTCTTATACCAGCTAGAAACGAGGATTGTTATATAAGGGAAGGAGATGATACTATCTCTTGGTGCAGAGTTTTATTATTTGGGGGCTAGACATCCAATCCACTATCTGTGATTGACACAACGATCCAAGTTCCATCATTCCTATGAGAGGTGAATCATCCATCCATTGCTATCAGAGAACCAAATTTAGATTGGATATTTGAGCCACAAATGCAACTGCTCCAAATCTATTCGGATAAAAAAGAGCAATAACTAGCATCAAAAAATCTACAGGGTAAGTCATTACAAAATCAACTACAAGTCAAAGACAGTGGTTTGAGCTGGGATAATAATTTTTATTTTGCTTTTATGGAAAAGTTTCAAAAGTTATAGTAAGTGTAGCAAAACCGAGTTCATTCAAATGATCTCTTCTTCGTAATCTCACCTTTACCATCCTGGTATTGATTGCCTTGCCTCTGACATATACAATTAGGGATATACAGGGTCTTTGAATTTTTGGAGAAAAAAGTTCTCGGGGAATTTATTGTTTAATATTTTTTGGCATTATTTTCTATTTGTATAATGTTTTCTTTTATTTCAATGAAGAAAATGATGTTTCTTCCTTAACCAGCCTTGGAGGCATCAGTGGAACAATTAAAACATTCAAAACAATCAGCAGCAGTATGAATAAAGTATCAGCCACCTCCTAGCAATATTTCATATTTAAAACTTTTATTAAAGTTAATGGGCATATTGCCTGCACAAGGACTGCTGGATGGGAAATTCATGGAGGAAGGAAATTTTTAAATGGGTAAATTAGAATAAAATGCTCCCAGATGACAAGAATAAGCAGAATGGTGTTTAGAGTGATATGTAACAATAGCCACAGCAAGTCTAATATGCTATATTCAGACTTTCCAATTTTATTTGTACAGAGACTCTTTCTGCAAATGGCTCCAAAGAGTGAATTGCCAGTGTTATTCTAGCAAGGGAGTGAACAGTGCTCAGAGGTGATACTCTCAGGGCCCAAACTGAACTGGTAAATGGAGACTGATCCCTGTCCTCATGTGTCATTAGACCCTCACAACTATCCTAAAAAAATTAGAGGATCACCATTACCCATCTTTCACAGAGAATGAAGCCAAGGTGAAGATCAGGTATGTAGTCTGCCTCATACCTACAGCTTCTTCATGACAGTAAGAGGATTCTGAAAGTTGCTGAGGTTCCTGGATGTTAAGAGGTTAAACATGGAGCTTTGACCTTTCGTTTCTCTGACTTGACTCTGTAAGGAGATGAACCAATTCTCAGATGTTGAGTAGCATTTCTAAGAACTGAACAACATGAGATCTAAAATGTTCTAATCTACTCCTCTAACAAATTGTTACTGAGCATCTATTGTGATCCTGCCTTGGGTCCTGTCTCAGAGCCATTGACTGTTTGAGGATTTAATAAGCTTAAATTCCTGGATTCAGTGTCACCATTTATTTGATAATTTTCTTTCCTCTTTATCAGTTTCGATCTCTGGCAGGCCCTCTCCATGAGGCATCCTGTGGCTCTAGCTTTCATCCTTCTAAACTAGATATCTCATAGAATGAAGATAGTCTTGACTGATGGTTCCAGTAAAAGTCCCGGGGTTGAGTTTTACTGGATTGTTCTTCATCATGTGCTTCTATTTGAATTAATCATAGTGGCCAGAGGGACTGGCCACTGATTGGCCAGACCTGTGTCATACACCTGATCTTGATGGAAGGGTGTGTGTAGGCAGCCTCATGTAATTTCATTAGTGTGGTAAAGGGATAGTTCTCCAAAAACATTAAAGCAAGAGGTAAGTTAAAATGCTGTCCATTCTACAAAGGAGGAATTCGAGGCTCAGAGAAATTAAGTAGATTGACTAAGAAACAGATGGTGATGAATGGTAGAGACCAAGTTCTTAACTTGTAGCTCCAGAGAAAATTTTCCCACACATCCATCATATCATGATCACTCAGGTCAGGAAGAAGTGTTCTGTTCATCTTTTCAATCCATCCACTACAAATAGGAAAAAACAAGAGAAGCTACTAACCAGATTTTATAAACACCAAGAGCCCTGAGTATATTTTGGCTGGAGAGTTATTTGTTCACTTGTATTTAATGAATGGCCCCTTATCTGACAATGCTGAAACACTCATTTAAACTACAACATCTGTATTTATGTTTGCTGAAGACATGCTGTTATTAAGTTGAAAAATTGCTATCTTAACAGTCTCATGTGCTTTAAACTTTGTCTACCAAGGTAAAAATCTTTAACAAAGAGCCTTAGTGCTGTTAAGGACGAAATACTGAGAATTCAAGGAAGACATTCTATTGAGGGGATGATCTAAGAGGAATTACCACCCTGGATACCAGTCAGGAAAACGCTTCACAGAAGAGACAGCTCAGCAATTATAGTGATTAAGAGGCTTAGAACTACCCTTTATTTATGGACTTTTTCCAAGCCTTCTCTGTTCTGAAAAACTAAACTGTAGTGCAAAGCATTTCTGAATTTTTAAGTTTCCATTATACCTTGCAAGTTAGGTATATGAGGTAAGATTATTAGAATAAAAATATGTTGATTAAAAAAACCCTCTCTAAGGAAGATGAGTGAAGACATGGCTGCTATGGATGTTTGGGAAAGCCCCAGAGAGAGATGCTCAGACTTGTCCAAATTCTTTCCAGTCCGCTGAATTTTATAGGAATTCAGCAACATTAGCTTAATAAAAAAGCCATCAAATAGGTGGAAATTGAAGTCCGACACTGTGCATTCTGTCAGTTGCTCGCTCTGAATGACAGAGCTGAGGATTTCTTTCCAATTCTGTGGGTGTTAAGTGCCAAAAAGATAAAATGAGCAGGATCAATGACATAAGGTTGCCACACGTCATGGTGCACTGCTTGGGGATGGAGACCCAGAGAAAGGCAAGGTCCTCCCAGGATGACCATCAGACTTGCAGAACAAGAGTACGAAAAGCTGAAAGTAAAGGACCTGTTGGAGGTGCCAGATACCAGGTCACACAGTAGGCATACAATGAAGCTTCACCTCTTTGGGGGACAAACTACTTGGAGTCCCAGATGTCTGAGAGGATCAGGGAAATGTCTGAACAGTGTGTGTTCTTGGCAGAGCTAGAAGTTAGTGAGTATGGGAACTCGGGTGGTGGGTGTGTTTCTATATCCAAATTTATACCTGTATCTACATTTTTGCTTAATTACATAAGAAATAATCAGAGTCATATGCTACATGTATGTCACCTCATCTAATCCTCACAATTGCCCTGAGAAGTGAGATAGGCAGATAAGGGCCAGTGTCCTCTTTCTCATTTTACAGGTGAGGATACTAAAGTCTGAAGATATCGAGTGATTTGTCATAAGACAGGCAAGCACTAATTGTAGACAAGTCCATGAAAATGTAGGCAGGGCAGAGTATAGTGATTAATTGCTTAGATTCTGAAATCAAATAGAACTTTAATCTTGGATCTACCATAATTGTCATGTTACCTTGGGAAAGCGCCTTAACTCTGAGCTCCAGCTGTCTCAACTAAACACAGAGTTAAGATAAAACACGTCTTTATAGGTGTTTGGATGATAAAATTAAACACATAATGCATTTAGCACAAATTCTGGCACAAAGTATTTTTTTAATGTTTATTTAGTTTTGAGAGAGAAAGAAAGAGAGAGAACAGAAGAGGGGCAGAGAGAGGGGGACAGAGGATCTGGAGGGGCTCTGTGCTGACAACAGAGAGCCCAGCATGGGGCTAAAACTCACCAAACCTTGAGATCATGACCTGAGCTGAAGTCAGATGACTGAACCACCCAGGAGCCCCACAAAACAAGTATTTGATAAACATTACTAGCCTTTATTATTGTTTTCAGGCAGACAAAATATAAGATTAGACCTAAAAGTAGACCTCTCTTGCTTGCCTACTCACCATGCCTACCCCCTCCCCCTCCTCCTCTCCTTCTTCTCCTTCTTCTTCTTCTCCTTCTTCTTCTTCTAGTAACAACACCCCCAGTTTCCTTTGGGGAACTACTCCTTCCAAATTCTTGGTTACTGTGCTATTGTTGGGGCTTTGCCCTCCAGCCTAAGAGGAGGCACTCAGCTAGACCTGACTAAATAGAACACCATACTCTCTGGCAATTGTGATGATTTATTTAACCTTGGGCAAGTAGACTAACCTCACCAAAATGGAGTAAATCCTGGAGCTTTTCTGTGAACTTCTAGTCAGAGAGACACTTTGCTTCCACGGGTGGGTTGTGAAGGAGTGGGAGGCCAACTTACCACCCCAAGGGGACACCTTCCTGATAGTGAAGTCAACCTCCCAACGCAGAGCTGGGAGATGGAGGGAAACTGAGTCCTAATTACATGGTTTGAGGTAGTTGCTCAGCAAACCAGCTCTGCCCTTGGTGGAGGTTTTGTTGGGTGTGGTTTGGTTTGAAGTTTTTCTTCATAACTGATGAGTTTGGGGGTCTCAATTCCAAAATATCTTTCTGGCTTAACATCTGGAGATGTCTCAGATAATGGGGCTAATCTGTGACTTAGGTGGAGCCCAGTGACCCTGCATAGGTGAGAGGAAGGCTGCAGAGATTAGAAAACAAGCAGTAGAGATGGGCTGCATCCCTCTGTGAAGAAGGGGGTGACATCTTGTGTCTCTCTATTCTAGTTATTGTCCCCCCACACCCTCACTTCTTGAAAACTATACTTGTTGCTAGGAAATTGTGAAAGTGACATCATTCATGGGTTAAGTTATACATGACATGAACTTTCATGCTTCCCTGAGACAAATTTCAAGTGCCAGAGCATCTTGTGTCCCAAACCTTGAAAAGGATTCAAGAAAACAGTTTAATGTGGATTGTATTGTTCTAGCTCACCAACTGTTCAGAGAATTTTAACCAAGTTCTGTCATATTTGTCCCTTACTCTTAAAAAAGCCTTTATTTCATAACTCAATTCAGAACAGTTAAATATTTCATTTGAAGTATAAAACCCCATTCACCACACAGGTAAAGACATTGGTATGTATGAAAAACCCCTTCAGACTCAGCTGAGTGACAAGATCTAGGACTCTAATTTCAGCCCTGCTGGAGAGACTGGGACAACTCAGGCTTCTTTGCCCACAGCAAAAATGAGAATGCTGCAGTTGTTTTACTTTGTTGAGCCTTGACAGAAGTATGAGGGAGACAACATCTTCAAAGCACAAAAAAACCTTGGAAAAAAGTCATCATGTTATGTATAGGATCAAGAACACATTCTGATGGCTACAATACATAAGCGAATTGTGTTATTATGGACTCAAGGGTTAGCACAGGGCAAACACTGGGGTGTATCCCAAGGACGCTCCTTCCCTGAAAGTCCTTTGATTTATCATCAAGTGATCACGTGGAGTTCTTCACAATGAGTGTTTTCTTTGTTTCATTGAGGGGTTGGTTAATTTATTAATTCGCTACTTGTTTCCTGAGTATTTTACTATCTACTCAGCACTGGAGATATCAAAAGTGGGTCATTCATTAGTTCATTGTCAATAAATATTTGTTGGTTACCTACTATGTGTCAAGCAGTGGAGATAGAAAGATGGGATAGCATGGTCACAGCCCACTAGAACCTTACTACTCAAATTGTGGTCTGGAGACTAGCAGTCTCAGCATCCCTTAAGAATTTGGTAGAAATCCAAAATTTCAGACATACTGAATCAGAATTTGTGTATTAACAAAGTCCTCAGGCAATTTGTATGCATATGAAAGTATGAAAAGTACAGCATTAGGAAGGCATGTGTCATAGGGTAGTTTAGTGGGAAAAGTATGAACAAGTAGTCTAGAAACTTAGGTGCTAGTGGTTGGCAACTCTCTGCTCTGATGCTTGCTCTGCAGCTAAAGCAAGTCACTTATCTATGTTATGACTCAATGCATTCCCTTCAAAATGAAGATAATAATATCTGCCCTTCCTCTCTTTTGTGCTATTGTGAAGATCAGATGAGAAAATGGTTGCACCGTGCTAGTGCTGTCCAAAGGTAAGACATTGCTATTATAATATATAAGGTTTAGAGAGGTTTCTGTATATTGCACTTAGCTGCAATGCCCAGGAACTGGGGTTTGATTCTGATTTAACAATTTCCTGCATTATGATTCTATGTTAAGACACTCTTATCTCTAGGACTCAGAGATGTGAATAATAGTTTTGTTAATGTGCCAGCACACAGTGAGTTTCTAGTGCTTTTTAGCTGTATGTGTATAGAAATGGTTGTAGTAGACATTTTATACATTCAGTTCATTTCAATAAAAGTTATTTAGGGCTTGACCACTGGGAAAAACCATGGAGTATGGCAGGTTTGGTTCCTGCTTTCACCGAGTATTTATTGTAGGAAGATGATATAATATACAAAATAATTATAATTCATGATACAATATGTATAGGTTCTCCAAGAGAGGTTCCAACAATGGGCAAAGACATGAGTATATTTGTAAAACACAAGAGATTTGTAAAATAAGAATATGAGAGATTATTTACAGATTACATTTTCATAGCTGCTCCTTTAGCAAACTGTTAGGCCGTTGGGTCATGAGATATCCACAGGTGTTGTAGAAAAATATTAATAGATCACTAGAAAGTGATGATCTAGCTTCACGTGTGAACACTGTGTCTCATCAGCCATCAAATTAGAGAATTCAGACACATATCACTTAGGAACCTGAGTTCTTTCTTCCTCCTGTGGTTTATAAAGTTTCTCCATTAAAGTGCTATCACACTGCTTATAGGCAGTTTGAAATAATTATTAGAGGAAATCAGATTAGGATTTGGGTGAGGGAAAAAATGTACAAGAGCCATCGCTGAACCCCTAAACTCCTATTTCATGCTCTCCTCCCATCTTACCCCTTTGAATTGCTATTTGGATTCCACCACACAGCTTTTGAACAGCAAGGGAATATACTCAGTGGAGTAGCAAGGATTTGATGATGATGCAAAGTGGAAAATCAATCTGGAGGAATTAAGTTTTATTATTGAACCCTCAAGCAGTGGGGTAATCACCTAGAGTGAATTCCCCCAATAAAGTCTAAGCTGAGCCCTGCCAGCTTTAAATCCCCATTCTTCCTATTACACAGCACATGATTTTAAAAAGTGAATTAATTGGCTGTTTAGTGAGCCAGGGGATTGAGGTTCCCACTTCCCCTCATTCAGCAGCTTCCCAACCATGTGAGACACGGAGACTGGAGGAGACACATCCCATCGCTGTATGAAAATGACCAAGTCAGCCCTCCAGAATGCCTTCCAGGGAGGCCCAGAGCAGTCTCCGAAATGAGAGTAAGGAGGTCTGAAGTCTATTTTAGGCTCTACACGATAATCACCTTCTTTGTTTCTCTAAATGGAAAGCCAGCAAGAGGTACTGCTATAGTTAGCAGGTGGTCAGGCAAACTCGTGAGTAGCTAGAGGTTATCCTGCAAGTACCATCCCTGTCTGCCATTCTGTCTGCTCTGTCCTTACCCATCAATCTTCTGTTCCAATTCTCTTTGTTCCTTTTGGGTAATTAGTTCTTCTCTGTGCTCCCCCCTCCCTGGATCCCCTAGGCCACCTTCATCAGGTTTGCATTGTTTTTTAGTAGCAGGAACTATTCATTTTATAATTATTCTTTCATGACTGTGATTTTATTTCACTCCACAAAAAGGCATTGAGCACCTACTATGTGTCAGGCAAAAGACAAACAAGGTCCTTTCTCTCCCTGAGATTCCTTTTGGGCAAGGTAGGCAGAGGCCCTCCGAACAAATATGTGAAGTAGGTTCATTTCAGTTAGCAATCAAGTGGAAGAAGGATGGTTCAAAAGTTACATGATGAAAGGGGGTAAGCTCTGGTAGTCACGTTCTACCTAGTTTTGGGTAAACGCTCATTAAGGCAGCGGGAGATACGCTGAAACCTCAGCGATGAGAAAGGACCAGCCATTTTGAGATCTGAGAGGATCATTCCAGACACAGGAATCACAAGTGCAAAGCTATTGGTGGTACCAGATTTTTAATACAGGACGTGCTTGGGAGTAGGCTAATAGAAAGGGGGGAATTCGGGGTTTATCTGGAAATTGCATTTGCAGAGCAAGCACATTATTCTTGCTTATATTGTGTGTTGAATGTGTGCTTTTATTGTGAGTGGCTTGGGGAAGGTTTGTAGAGACCTTATGGAGGAGAGAAGAGCTCTTTTGTCAGTGGCATATGTGTGATGTCCTGTTCATAAAGGCTATGGCTTAGATAGAATAAGGGGTAGACTATGGGCCAGTCCCAGTGTTCTAGCTGTATGTCCACTCTTTAGTGCTCCAAATCATACCAGAATGCAAGATGACACAATTATGGGTCAAATGTCTTTTGATTTTTTTATGAAAATTTAAAATTAGAATTATTAATTACACATTAATCCCAACATACCTCATAAACTGGTGGGTAGCCTGGCTATCTTCCAGGTCACTGTCTTTCTTCTTGCTATCATCCAAATCTCTCCTTAGGTAGCTATTATGTTGAAATTAGAAAAGTCTGATGATGTAGTTTACACTCAGTTGTCCTTAGGAAATAAGAAAAAATGCTAATTTGTCTATTTTCTAAGTACGCACATTAGAACAGGGGCAATGATTTCACTTGCAGAAAGTGTTCCAATGTGGGTGAGTGAATTGAAGCCTAAGTCAGGGTTGTAGGAGATGAATATTCAGGCAAGAGCCCTTCCCAGAACTCCTGAAACTACCCTATGTAGCTCTCCTCCACACATACAGTGTTGCCCAGGATCTTAATGTTTTAGAATACTGCTCCCTCACCCTACTACTTTCTGGTTTTTATGCTCTTGAAAATTAATGCAGTGACACTCTACAAATGCATGACTAAGCAAATAATGAAAACAGTTTGTAGCTACCATCAATTCTGTCCTCCTAGAGGGCCCTTTCCTCCAAAGATTTTCTTATTTTGTAAAGCAAAAAGGTTCTTTTGAGTAACAACAGAAAAACTGTAATGATTATAATAATAGCCAACATGTGCAGTGTTCTCTGTGTGCCAGGCTCTGTATGGACTCATTCAGACTCATCTAATCCTTGCAACAACCCTGTGTAGTGGGTATTGTTGCCCACCCCCATTTTAAGAACAAGAAAATGGAGGCATTTATGCTAAATTCATGCACTTGTAAATAGGTGGATAATTTAGCAATTGAATATGTACCATCATCTCAATTAGGGCTTCAACCATGGACTCACATCCCAGAGGACAGGATTTATTAGTTACTAAAGTCATTTGTGCAGAACATGCCAATGGCTTCCACTGTTTGGGATGAGAATGCCTTCTCAAGAAAATTAATTCTTGTTAGAGAGTGCCATCAAGCTACAGAGAGGTTTTCAACTTTTAATTATTAAACAGTGCAAGAGAATTTCAGATGAATCCCTCAGATGTAATTTATATTATAAAGTTCTATATTACGTTATGTACAGATGTCAGGAAAGATGATTCTAAGTGAATTTTATAGGATTAAGGGAGGGCTTATGGTCTCAGCTCCAGGGATGAAGGCCTGGAAACAAATCTTCATTGAAACCTGAAAACGTCAGAGGTAAAAGGTCTTTCAGACTAAATATTTGGCTTCCAAGGTAAAATTGCAAGTTAATGCCAACATCAGGGTCTGTCTTATGTTTTCTCTTTTTATTATATTTGCCTTTTCCTTATGAGCATGACCAAGAATTCATTGCCTAGAGGTCATCAAAATTATGCAATTGTTCTTAACCTAACTTTTGAAAGACTTTTAGTCCTTGCAAATTTAACTCAGAAATAGTCTGGGTTATTTTTCTAGTTGATGCTATACCATTTTTCTTTCTCACTCACTCTCAAAAAAAAAAAAAAACCCACCTTACAAAACAACAGTTGCTCACAAATGAAATAAAAGCAACTGCCCATCTGTCATTATTGGTTTTTTAAAATTAAGAGTTGTCTTTCTAATTTCTCTTCAACTTTTGACATACAACTCAAAACACCTTTCCACAAACAGGTTATGTGGTTATTTCAAATACTCTCTAAAAACTCTATAAAGAGATTTGATTAAAATGGAAGCACAGATGACTGATACTCTTAAAATAATTGCTGTCTTAGTGATTCAACATGAGCCCTGTCATTTATTACACTTTTAAGTGAAATAATCTAAATTAAAATCTTCTAAGATCAATAGCTCATTTTTTTTTTTTAAAGCACAGTACATTCTTAATGCATTACCAGACCGGATAAGACATATTTTCAGAACTTGAAAGTCTATAGCAGCTCAAAACGAGTGTAGATTTGGAGTAATATTTTACAGCAGGCCCCTTTTATTTTTTTTGCACAAATATATTAAAAATGATCACCATCCTAAGCGTAAAATTTCTCTAAACATATCTAGCTCCTTCTCTCCCTGTACCTCCTCACTTGAAAGATATCATTTTTGGGGCGCCTGGGTGGCTCAGGCAGTTAAGCGTCCTACTTTGGCTCAGGTCATGATCTCACGGTTGGTGGGTTTAAGCCCTGTGTCAGGCCTGTGCTGACAGCTAGCTCAGAGCCTGGAGTCTGCTTCAGATTCTGTGACTCCCTCTCTCTCTGACCCTCCCCTGCTCACGCTGTCTCTCAGATATAAATAAAACACATTTAAAAAAATTAAAAAAGAAGAAAGATATCATTTTCTTCTTAAAATGTGTGGAAGTACTTATCAGTCTGGTCTTTTACCACTTGAACAACAATTTGAGACTTTCATCTTTGTATCACTGTCAGGTAATAGTAAAATTTTGGTGAATGTATAGAAAGAAAATTGTGCAAACAATTCACTAAAAGTTGACACTCATTCAAAGATGTGGTACAGGGAAAAGGCAAATGACTCTGAGCCTCTGACACAGGCTTAGTGTCCTTGGGGAGTCAGAGTTGGTAGAGATCAAATATGGCAGTCCCCTTTTGGGCACCTCCAGGCCAAGGAGTAAAGTAGCCGTAATTTGGAAAGGACAGATCCAAGATTTCATTATCTGTATCAGTAAGAGTGCTCTGGAACAGGTTCCAGGCAGGTTCTGCTGACAGGCTAAGAGAAGCCTGATGTGGTGCTGATAAACTGGAGGACTAGTGGTTGTGTGTTGACGTCCACACAACAGTCTCAGAGTTCTACACTGCTCACAAAGCAATTCACAGTTTTTGCTATTGTCTCCAAATCCCATGGTTCATCCACATAGTGTTAGGGAGACATCTGAGACCAGCCCTGGGCTAGAATTCTTTGGAGTTTAGTCTGTGTTTCCTCCTTCCCATCTTCGTAATTTAGAGTGAGTTTGTAAAAGAGAAATAAAAGGAGATGCCAGGGCTCTGGTTGCTAAAGTCTCCCTGTCCATTTACTCCCACTTTAGTCAGAGAGGAAGCTAAGGGGAATGTGAGAAGAATACATTCTCTTAAGAATTATCCTATTATCTGACCACACACTCAGCCATTCTTCCTTCCTCTATACTGCAAACCCTCTCTCCTCCCCACCCCTGCATCACATCACCTGGTCACATGGGTACTCAGTAAGCCTAAGTTCCATGGTGCAAGGTTAATGCCATGTACAGTCCATCTCTAAAAGGCTCTAGAGAAGCCCAGCATCTTGAGAGGTGATGCAAGCTACAGGGCAAGGAAGGTGAAGTGCTATAGTAACGTAATATGTAAAGTGTTCTTACCGTATTGTCTCTGGTATGTGGACTTCCATACACATGGAAACCAGGGTAGCAGACAGGTATTTACATCTAACTCTGCTTTATTGGGTGTTTATACTCAAGCTAATGACTTACTAGTAACTAAGTTTTAGAAGCAGTGACAAGACTGGTTTCTGTATGGCCCGTAGACTCACTCTAATTGGTTTATGGGTGGATCCTCTATGGGAAAATGAGATTAAAAGACCTATTTGCAGCTGCAGAGTCATCCTTTAATAATAGGTAACATGTCTTGAGTTTGAGGAGAGGTAGGCAGTCTTCCGAGTGCTGTCCATACTTTGTCTCTTTTAATGATCACAGCACTCCAATCACATAGGCACCATTCTAATCATTGCCCTTTTACTGCCGGCCCAGTTCCCTTGCTCCTGAATGGCAGGGCTCCAAGTCAAACTCAGGTTTCCTGCTCTCAGGGACTGTCCCCGTAACCGCGGCCAAATAGCCTCCCCTTAATCTCCTCCATTGTACTCATCACGGCTTGCAGCAGGTGGGCTCACTGTCTACAAGAACTCTGCATCTGAGGGCAGATGTCCACTGTGGACTCCAGATGAACCCACAGTGGAAGACGGCAATTTTAAACATTCTCATACTCTCATTTAATAAGACTTATCATTAGCTTTATTAGCTTCCACACCACAATTGAGCTCTGGTTGTCCACTGAAGACCACTGAGCTGCCTGACCTCTCGCTGAAGCCCTAGTCTCCTTTCCCACAAGTGAGAACCACAGAGCCTTGCAGGGTCCTTGGCGTCCCTGTGGAGTGTAGTTATGACCACACTCTGCCCTTTCTCCCACAGAGGACCCCAGTCTCCATTCCCCTTCATGGGGCTCTCCACAGCCATATGAAAACCCTTGAACTGATTTCTCCCCAGATCAGGACTGAACATTTCATGGGCTCTAACCCTGGATTGGGCATTCCTTGAGACCATAAGAACATACACTCTCTTGGTGAGGGACCTGTTAGGCTCAATCACCATTACAACTTCAGCACGGAGCACACTGCCTGGCACAGAGTAGGCACGCAGCAAACATTTATAGCTGAATGAATTAATGGGAACTATCTCCACCTTCTGTCTCACCTTAAAGGGTATACCTCAGGCCAGGCTCCATCTGTTCTGCCTTCAATATTTGCTCCTTACCACTGGGCAATTAATTATCTTCTCTTGGACCTAAGTTTAATATATGACAACAGACAGAATGTGCCAACATTTAAACCTCCCCATTTACTCAGATGATACAGAGACTAAAGGTCTACTCCCCTGACCAGAGGCCTTCATGTTTTAAATATGGGATCTATCTGACTTTATGTAAGGCATAAACAGACACCAGAATGAGACTAACAATGACATTTACATAAATAGTCTATCAATATTAAGCTAACATGATGGAACCTTTAAATGTAACATTAATTAGAAACCTGAACTAATTTTATTATTAGCCATTAATACCCTGAAGACATCATCATACTCAAATACTGAAATGAAAGTTCATGGATTTTTTTTTTGTGCAGAGTAATATGAAAATTTTATAACATAAGGCAATAGCTGACTGTTGAATTTATGCTTTATTTAAAGCAATCACATATTTAATTTGGTAATTTTCAGAAGCATTTTAAGGTATAATTTACTTACTAAAAAATTCACTTGTTTTATGGTACACTTCAAGGATTTTTAGTAAATTTACACAGTTGTGAAATATTATCACATTCAAGTTTCAGAACACAACATGTCATTCTTAATGTACTTCCCATATGAGATAGTTGCTTATTTTAATTCTTCATTTTGGATGTTGTGGTACAAACCACAAAAAAGGACATTGAAGATATTAGAAACTACTGATGAAGAAATTCAACAAAGAGCCAGCACTAGGTATTAGCTAGTTCAACCAATATATTGACTTGTTGTGAGAAAACTTCCCTTCTATTGTCTTTTTGTTTGCAATTAGGAAGCAAGTGCCTGGTTAGTTTCATTTGATATGACCTTGATTGGCAATGTCCAAGCAGAGGCAAAGCTGGGGAGGAGAATGGATGGGCAAATTCCCCCAAAATGGGGAATTGTTTTATGTGTTCATTCCCTGATAGTAAAAGCCTAGTCTAAAAAATGCAGTTTTTTTGCCATAGAGAGCAGAGGGTTGCGCCAAACCTTTGTGATAAGAATACTGTGCTCGAAGCAGCTAGATTATGCTACAAAACAAACAAGCCACAGATCTCAAATGTTTACAGAAACAAAGCAACATGTTTCTTCTCAGATTACATATCTAATTACCAAAAGTAATTTATGCAACTTCCCTCCTTCACCTGCAGGTAATTAGCAACATGACCACATCCAATTTCAAGAGGGCAGGGAAGTTCTCCCCTATGTCCAAAAAGAGAGGACAATTGAAAATCACTGAATGGCAGGAATGATTGCCATGTGTATATATATAGTACCACTTAATGAAATGAGGGAAAAGAAGGTCAAGATATCAAAATTCTAGCATTAAAATTCCTTTTAGTAAAAGAACTCTTCTCATTTGGGAAAATATCTTGATAAGCATTTTAACGTGAGGGTAGAGAACTACTTAATCTGGCAACAGAAGATTCTCCTCAAATTACTCTGAAGGTGATAGGTTTAAGAATTTGCTATGATTCTAAGAGGAAGAAGAGAAAAGAACAGAAAAGAGTGAAGTGACAACTCAGCAAGATGGAGAGACTGAGACAAGACGAGTGAAAGATGGGTGAAGATCTTTAACCCTGTTAGTAAAGTGTATCTACCTGTTAGTAAAGTGGAAGTATCTTTTTGGAATGGTGATGCCTATAGTCCCATTTCATAATTTCCAATGGCTGCAATTTAACTTCCTCCTTCACCCTTGGCCTCTATCTTCAGTAAATATTCTACATTTGTTAGTGCACTGTGTGCATAGATTTCTTATATGGAGAAAAATGGAGGGCAGTTTCTTTTCTGGTTTAATACATTGCTAAGTGAAGACAGTTTACATGGAAGAAGAACTTTGAGCCAGATATCTTCCTACTCCTGTGTCCTTTCTGTTCTCTCAAAAAACTGCCAGGAAAAGGGAAGATTTTAGATTTTCACAGGCCATTGAATGTAGGGTCAAAGCCAAATATTTTAGAGGGTCAGGAGACCCCCAGTTGGTTATATTAGCATATTTCTAAGATTCTTAGTAGGATCAGAAATCTGGGTGTTTAAGAAAGTTCTTTGTTGCACATATAGAGATATTTGAATCTAGTCCCACAAACTGGAAATATAACTTTATCTTATGGCTTTTGGTTCTTTTGTTTTAATTTTTCCATTTTCTTATACTTTGCATCATTCCTTCTTCATTTCACATGAAGAGACACCAGCCCAGATTTGTGTAACTCCAGTGAGGTCAGTGGAGGAAGCAGGAATTTATGCCACCAATTTTCATTCCTACTTCTGGAGCCTTAGGAAACACGAATATTTCAGGAATTTCTTTTTAGTTCAAGGAAAAAAAAATCACCAAATGTGGTTTTGAATAGAGATGTGCATGGGAAACTGGTGCCATCAATGGATGGCATTGTAGAGAGCAAGGGACTTCTCTCAGCAATCGTTTTTGAGGCTTTGGAAACCAATGTGGCTAGGATGCTTGGAAATGCAAAGACTTGCCAGGTGGTTGTGCCCTCTTTTAATTTCAGCTGCAATTATAAGAATGATAAAATGGAAAAATAGATATTTGTGCAATGACTGGGAAAAGCCAATTAGTGTTGCACCAGTGAGAAACAATGCAGAACTCCTCATGTCCTATGATAAATTGGCTCTCTCCACTTATATTTTTAAATGTATATATACTATCCAGATGTACTTAGTAGCTTAAACAGAACTAGAATGACTGCAAGTTTGGTAAAAGAAATAAGCAATGAAGTTTCTGTATTTTAAGAAGAAAAAAATGAAAATACCATCTAGTTGTGTTATATTTTAACTACTAAATGTCAGAGTTGTCTTTTGTGTGTCAGTTTGCATAATGTGTCAGTTTGCACGATCTCCTCTCCCTTACCGCCTTTTTTTTTCCCTTCAAGGAAGCATAGATAAAGCTAAGACATACCAGCTAGCAATGCAATTTCAAGCTTAATACTTCTGCCAGCTTCAAAAATTTTTTAAAGGGCAAAAGTCCAAACTATGTTAGCTTTTTCTTCTTATAAGTTGACTTAACAACTAGATCTAAAAGTACTTTGTGATTTTTTTCATATTTGATCAGTCCAAATTGCCTGATTACAGGCTGGCTTTATATATGAAGTATTAATATGGATTTCCTTTATTTATTAAGCAGTTACTATTCAGTTTATATGTGAAATGAATCTTACATAAATTATTGCCATTAATCTTTGTAAGTATATATATGTACATCTATATGTGTATATATATTTTTTCTCATAGGATATGTATATATCTTATATACATATATATCCTATATATATATGTCCTTTCAGAATGATGATGCTTACAGTCCCATTTCATAACTTCCAGTGGCTGCAATTTAACTTCCTCCTTTACTCTTGGCTCACCCTTGGAGATACACACACACACACACACACACACACACACACACACACACACATCCTATGAGAAAAATCTAATTATTTCTATTTTACAGACAAGAAAACAGATTGAGAAAGGTTATGATGTTCCAACTGGTGAGTAGAGTGATACCCAAAGTCTCCATGACTTCAAATGGTTTACCCTCAATCACTATGTAATATTTCTCACCAGTATATTCCATCCATCCATCCATCCATCCATCTAACTAGCCAGTCAGCCAGTCACTCATCCCTTCATTCATTGATTAAAACATTGTATTACTAACCCATGATATATCACACACTCTATACTGAGAACTGGGGATAGAACAGTGTAAAACATCAGACCTCGTTCCTGCCAAGAGCTTACATTATTATAGGAGTGGATGAGACCAGAAACAAAAACAGTGTGAGGGTAACACAGATTGTGGTAAGATCTCTGAAGGAAATGAAAAGTGCAGTGTGGCGGGAAACTGGTTGTGTCTGAGTTCACACTGCTTTTCACAGGAAGATCTGAGAAAGCCTCTCTGAGGAGGTGATATCTGAGCTGAGACTTTAAGATGAGAAGGTAGCATCGGTGTACACAGCCATAGAGAGTGGGAGTATTCCAGAAAGAGGAGGCAGTATTGGGGAGGTATCTAAAAGGGCCATTTCCAGGTGGGGGGAGCTTACTTTTTGAGTGCCAATTTTAAAAATGAGGTAACCAGTTCAGTGGGAACTATCCACAATCAGTTATACACATGCTACTCTCTAGAAGAGAGGGCCACTGGACCTGTGCTCTGGTTTTGTTGATTACCTTAAGGCCACTATTGCATCCTCAGGTGTTCATTTTAGATAAGCAACTCTAAAGTCTGTTTATCATATGTACCGCATTTATTTTTGAAACCTAGGAGAAAGAAGTCTCATGTGGAAGTTCTTAGGGAAAATGATGGGCAAGTCACACTTCTAATTAGTCTTTTCACATTACTTACTGTCTTAGTTAAATTATTTTTTTTTTTTTTTGGTAGCCTTCCCATTGCTTCTCATCTACTGAATAATAAGTTGCTGGGTGTTTGTAAACACTATGCTGAAGAGCAATTACTGAAACTCTCCATAAAAGAGATATGCAATGTAGAGCGATAATTTTGCCCTTAGGGTGTTGGAAGAGATATTATTCTTTGTGCACTGTCATTACTTTCACAATTAGACGAAGCCAGAAAAGATTCACCTTCTTTGTGACATTTCCCTGAAAGGCAGGAAAATATTTAGATTCATATGACAAAGTAAATGTTTTAGTTTGAGTTGCCTGACTATACAGGGCAATGTTAAAAGCTTCAGTGTCTATAATTTCAGGCCCCGGAGAGTGAGATTTTCTGTTTAAAGCCATGAGAAACCATAAGATATTGTGTAATGCATAATATTGTTTTTGATTGACAGAGCCAGATCTAATAACCAAGGGTCTAAGATAGAAGTTTCTAATTTTTAGTGTTGGCATTTGAAGGTAACTGGGTTGGTGATAGTCACTTTTATCTTCACCATTTGCTTGGGTTTTGTGAATGAATGATGTGTACTTTAAGTATAAATACGTTGGCAGTACTGTGGTGTGTGTGCTAGTTTGTGATGATAGTTTGTGATTACTATGATATGTCACCCGGTACCAAATGGATTGCTTTTCAAAGGCAGTTCTCCCTTCGATTATAAGTTCTCAGACAGCTGGAATTATGCCCATCTAAATCACCAGAGTTTAGCATAAACTTAGAGCTTAGCCAGTAGAAGCGAGAATGTTATCAAGGCTTGAGAGGAAGAGGAGGATGGATTGATGTACCAATTGCTGGGTTGAGCAACGGAGCTTAATTCTCTCCTAGAGCTTCTTGCTTTCTTCTTCATTTCTTTCCCAATGAAAGTGAATTCTGTGAATTTCGGTCTGTTCAGTTTGCTAATAAACAAGTCATGAGGTGGATGTGGAATTGTATGTGCTGCTGGCTCATGGGGGAGTCACGGAACAGTGGCCACAGCTACCAAATCTTAGTGGTCCAGTAGGTAGAGGAGAGGTCTGGGAGTCTCCCAGCAAAAGCAAAAGGAAAGAAAATAGCTTCATTATCGATGCTACTTTAACATTCACCAAACAACAGCCTCATAAAAACAAATCTGGCTTAAGAAAGTGTGTCTGAGTGAATTTCAGGGCAGCAAAACTACTGTGCATGACACTAAAATGGTAGATACATCTGATTATACATTTGTCCAAAACCTGGAATGTACAGCATCACGCATGGACCCTAATGTAAACTATGGATGTTGGGTGATAATGTTGTGTTGATGTAGGTTCATCAGTAGTAACAAATGTACTGATCTGGAGTCTGATGTTAATAATGGAGGAGGCTATGTATGTGTGGAGACATGGGGTATGTGGAAAATCTCTGTACCCTGCACTTAATTTTTCTGCAAACCTAACACTGTTGTAGAAAATACAGTCTATTAATAATTAAAAATGACATGAATATAATTAGCTGTTGACTAAAAATGTTTAAATTTTATTTATATGGCATTTACCCTCTGGTACATTTTGTTTATTTTTTCCATAAATAAATTCTCAAATTTTAATGTATTTATTTTAATAAATATTCTTTAATTTAATGATATTAAATACTTAGAAATTGTTTTGTTACCTTCGTAGGAGGAAGAGGATTATTTTCACTCACAAGAATGTTCTGAAGTGGCTCAGTACTGTCATTCAAAGTTTTCTGGTTAGGAAATTGGGGCAGAAAGAAGCAAATTTATTTATTGATCGACATACTGAAAATCAGCAAAAGGAACAGACTTAGATCTTGCAGCCCCATGACTAGGTGCATTCAGCATGATAGCATGTTCTATTGAACAGTATCTGTTAAAATGAGGGGCTGGGCTGGACTCAGGTATCAAATATGATAGTTTGGAGGAGAAATATCCTCAGAGAAGAGTTTAATATGTAGAAATATACCATATTGTCTAAACCTTTGGGTAGAAATAAATAATCACTTCTACCCAGCAAAGACTTTGAATTAGTAGTGAATGATCCTGGGGGTTAGAGTGGTACACTTGAAGGCCTATGATCTTGCCAGTCAACAGTGGAAAGGATTTGTAAGAACAGACAATGAATCCTACATGTTCAAATCTTAGGACTAATCGGTATATTTCACTTAAGTTGGGGAGCTGGTCTTTATTAATAAGTTAAGGTAGAAATGGCTATGTGGTAGAAAGCAGATGAAAAAGAAAAAAGAACTATTCTTCATTTGCTGACAGCAACATCCATAATAATGATGATTCTAAGAAATAATGAAGAATTAGTATTCATTGGGACATTACACTAATCATAGAATTGATTTCTCCTTCTGCTTCCTTCAGTAGAGAATGGCCAAGGGGCAGCTGACATTACTTACCAGCTTCCTTGGAAACTGATTTGTGACTAGGAAGTGCAGGTTATGCCAAACCCCTCTAACTAACCAACTTCTATCAAAAACTGTTCATAGTGTTTTGTCATATTGATTTCTGTTACATTGATAATACTGAAAATATGAAGACATTGTGCTTGTGCCTTGGATATTAGTTTTTGCAGCAGTTTAATCTGGGCACTAATAATGTTTAAAATGAAACTTTTATTCTGTGAAGGATGAATTATCACAATTCTGTTGAAGCCCTAGAGAAAAATCTTAGTTTTAAACTCTGAAGGGTAAAGGGGAAGAGTGCCCTTAAAGCTTAAAATAAGCTTTTACAAAATGCAATATTTTTCAATAATGTGTTCTGTATTTGCCTGTTACAATTAAATACATCTTTTTGTTCTCTTTTGGAGTTAGCTGACTGTGAGGGAAATGCAGGCTCTCATTACCTGCTCACTGACTAATATCCGGGTGATCGACTTGGGAATTTAGGATTGCAAAAGCTATTATGATATCTCACTTGTGTGCACTCGATGCAAATTCAAAGCACACATCCCCTGATGGTGGTGGAGAGACCTGATACAATTGGATTAAAAGCATCTGAAAATGTTGACTCACTGGATGCAAATTCGCTAATACCCAAAGAAGAGATGAATTCGTTAGTGGTGCCTTGTGGTTGTGCTTCCAAGCAGAAAACCCACCTGCCATCCCTTGATGCATTTGGGTTTGATGTGAAAAGCAATGGCTCAGTCTTTCAGGGAAAGGCTTCCGGGCGGCTTTTGTCTTGTCTTCTGGATGATCTCCTCAGAGGCAGTCTTGTCAGCCTTGAGTCAAATAAATCCAGACTTCGAGATTCAGAGAAGATGAGCTATGTCTTTGCTCTCTTGGCATTCATCTGGGGACTTGTGTGAAAATCCTTCTCATAAGACGAAAGGCCCCTCAAGGCCTTTCACTAAAGGAAAGTAAACGGTACTTATAAAAATTAAATGGTAGCATTCCAGATAGTGACAAGAGGCTCTCTCTTTTGTTTAATTCAGGAATTCAATGCTTTAGGTTTTAGTGATGCTCTATGCATATATAGATCAAGGAGCTGTAATATTAGGAACTATGCTTTTGTCTACATTTTTTTTTAAGATTCCAATAGGGAAGTACTTTTCCAGAGAGACCAATACAGGTATTTGTCAGCCACAATAAAAATGCTCAGATAACAATATCAAACATCCAAGAAATGTCCAAAAGCAGTAACAACAGAAATAAAATTCTGGTGATTAGACAAAACAGACCAATGGGATTGTCGTCTTGAAGCCAGAAACAGAATAAAACCTAGATTGGTTGAAATTTTCTATGTAAACTGATAGATAAACTGGCCTTCTGAAGTGGTGTCATAGACAAATACTCATTAGCCACTCTGAGGATCAATCCTCCATAAGCTCTTTCCTTGAAAATTAGACACTATGATGGGGCGCCTGGGTGGCTCAGTTGGTTAAGCTTTTGACTTCAGCTCATGTCATGATCTTGTGGTTCATGAGTTCAAGTCCCACGTTGGGCTTTGTGCTGACAACTCAGAGCTTGGAGCCTGCTTTGGATTCTGTGTCTCCCTCTCTCTCTGCCCATGCCCCACTCACACTCTGTCTCTGTCTCAAAAATTAAAATAAACATTGAGAAAAAAAAAAAAGAAAATTAGAGACTGCAGTTCCAAACTCAGTGCTTTTGCTTCTTACAGAGTAGAGATAGGACAGGGGAAAACAACATGCAGATGGGTAAGAGATAATCACATGTCTCCTAAAAACCTTTTGCAAAACTTAATCTGCCAGCCAACTGACAGCAATTGGCTGGATGGGCAGAAACGACCTCTAGGGGATACTTTGTTTGTCTCCACTAGATGCAAGAAGCAATCAACAAGGGAAAGAAACACTAATTGGATGAAAAGGACCAGTGGAGATGACAAAGAAGTGACCCTTCTAGAAACCAAGGTCCCTGGCCAGCCATGCACCAGGGTCCTTTCAATGCAGAGCTCTTAAGGACCAGCATCCTCAAGAGCTTGCAAGCTCACCACCTAAGGGCAGCCTCCCCTGGTAGCCTTGAGTGCTTCCCTTCATGCACACTCCCCTGGGATTAAAGCTGTTAGCCCTGGTCTCCCTACCATCAGAGAAGTTTGTTGCAGTGAATTGTTTATCTATAATGACTCTAGGGAAGAGACTCTGTCAAGTTCATTAATTCCATCAGTGCTTGGCACACAGTTTGGCTAAATGAATTAACATATATATATATATATGAATTAACATATATATATATATAAACTTAAACTTCTTGAGACTGTCTTTTATTTTTCTGTTCTCTAGAGCTTAGTGAGATGCCTGGCTCATAGCAATCACTCGATAACCTTCTAAGTAAAATCAGTCTTTGAATCATGCTAAAGCTCTGATTCTGTTTGTTTGTTTAAAATTTATTTATATCTCTTGCAAAAGTCAGTCAATCGATGGGTATTTTTTCCCCTCTGGTAGCCTCAAAGGAACATAATAATCTTCTACCTCATGCAAGATTGAAATGATAGTTTGAAAAGATTTTTTCTCAAGTATTTCAACTACATTTTTCTTTCGGATTGTTTTTTTTCTGGTTAACTTTTTGTCATACAATGAAGATCAGCTTATTCAAGCTGATTGAATAGGATATATACCATTTTTGTCATCAATGTCCTAAATTATCTTTAATTCATCTGCAATCTAACTAGACAGCTAATTCCCTGACCTTCTCAAATGGTATCCCTAGACGATACACATAGGCCAAAGTGATTGGTAATATCATTGCTTTTTCTTTGCCATTTTACAAAAGAAATTACTTTTTTTTGTAGTTTCCAAGAAACCAGATGATAACAGGAGGAATATTGAAGAGTGCTTTCATTAAAAAATTTTAAAATTTATTTAAACTAAAATAGCTCACCCATTTTTTTCCCACCTCTGGCACTCACCAGCATTCTCTGTGTCTATGAACTAGAATTTTTGCATATATATGTATTTATATGTGTGCATATTTTAGATTCTACATATGAGATTGATCATATGGTGTTTATCTTTCTTTGTCTGACTTATTTCACTTAGCATAATGCCCTTGAGCACCATCCATGTTGTTGCAAATGGCAAGATTTCCTTCTTTTTTTTAATGGTTGAATAATATTTCATTGTATACATATACCACAATTTCTTTATGTATTCATCCATTGGTGGACCCTTGGGCATTTTTCATATTTTGGCTATCTTAAACAATGCTGCAAAGAACATGGGGGTTCATATATCTTTTTGAATTAATATTCCTATTTTCTTTGGATAAACACCTAAAAGTGGAATTGCTGGATCATACCATAGTTCTAGTTAAATTTCTTGAGGAACCTCCATACTTTTTTCAATGGTGGCTCCACCAATTTACATTCCCACCAACAGTGCACGAGGGTTCCCTTTTCTCTACATTCTTGCCAATATTTGATATTTCTAATCTTTTAGATAATAATCTAATAGGTGTGAGGTGATACCTCTTTGTGGCTTTGATTTGCATTTTCCTGATGATTAATGATACAGAAAATTTTTTATGTAACTATTGGCCATCTGTATGTCTTCTATGGAAAAATATGTATTAAGACCTGCCCATTTTTAAATGATGATTATTATTCTTTTGGTATTGAATTGCATGATTTCTTTATATATTTTGGATATTAGCTCCCTATCAGATACATGATTTGCAAATATCTTCTCCCATTCAGTAGGTTATATTTTCATTTTGTTAACAGTTTTCTTTGCTGATCAGTAAGTTTTAAGTTTGATGTAGTCCCACTTGTTCATTTTTACTTTTGTTGCTTTTGCTTTTGGTGTCAGATTCAAAATACCATCACCAAGCCCTATGTCAAGGAGCTTAGTGCCTATATATTCTTCTAGGAGTTTTATGTTTGCAGGTCTCTTGTTCAAATCTTTAATGTACTTTGAGTTAATGTTATATATCGAGTCAGATAGTGGCCCAGTTTCATTCTTTTGCATGTGGCTGTCCAGTTTTCTCTGCACCATTTATTGAAGAGATTGTCTTTTCTCCATTGTATATTTGTGGCTCCTTTGTTATAAATTAATTGACCATTATATGTGAGTTTAATTCTGTACTCTCTATTCTGTTTTGCTCATCTCTGTGTCTGTTTTTATGCCAATACCACATTGTTTTAATATTACAGATTTATAATCCAATTTTAGTATATGTGCTGCCAAAGCGAGCACTACAGATTTATAATCCAGTTTGAAATCTATATTAGAGTCTAATCTCTATTAGATTATGTTATGCCTCCAGCTTTATTCTTTCTCAAAATGGCTTTAGCTACCTGGAATTTTTTTTTGGTTCTATACAAATTTTAGAATTTTTTGTTCTATTTCTGTGAAAAATGCCATTGGATTATGATAGGGATTAGGTTGAATAGATACACTGCGTAGTATGGGCATTTTAGCAATATTAATTCTTCTAATCCACGACCATGGGATATTTTTTCCTTTATTTGTGTCTCCTTCAATTTCTTTCATTAATGTGCTATAATTTTCAATATATTTGTCTCTCACCTCCTTGGTTAAATTTATTCCTCGGTATTTTATTCTTGTTGATGCAATTGTAAATGGGTTTACTTTTTTAAATTTATTTTTCTGATAGTTCATTATTGCTATATAGGAATACAACAGATGTTTTGTAGTGATTCTGAATTTTGCAACTTTGCTGAATTTGTTTATTAGTTTTTGCTGGGGCCTTTAGAATTTTCTATATATAATACCATGTTCTCTGCAAATAGTGACAGTTTTACTTCTTCCTTTATAATTTAAATGCCTTTTATTTCTTTTTTCCTGCCTGATTGCTCTGGCTAGGACTTCCACTACCATGCTGAGTAAAAGTGGCAGAATGAGCATCCATGTCTTGTTCCTGATCTTAGAGGAATAGCTTTCAATCATTAACAGGCTTATTATATATGGCCTTTATTATGTTGAGATACACTCCCTCCATATCTGCTTTTTGGGGAAATTTTAATCATAAATAGATATTGTATTTTGTCAAATGCTTTTTCTGCATCTATTGAAATAATCATGATTTTCCCTTTCTTATTCCTTACACCTTTCTTCTTCTGATGACTTACAATCATGGTTTGGGTCATTAGAAGCCTCTCTTGCTTGCTAAAGTAAATAAAATAAAAAAGAGAGGGGAGCCTGGGTGGCTCAGTCAGTTAAGCGTCCAACTTCCGCTCAGGTCATGATGGCACGGTTTGTGGGTTCGAGCTACGCGTCGGGCTCTGTGCTGACTGCCAGCTCAGAGCCTGGAGCCTGTTTCAGTCTGTGACTCCCTCTCTCTCTGATGCTCCCTTGCTCACGCTGTCTCTCTCTCAGAAATAAATAAAACATTAAAAAAAATAAAATAAAATAAAAAAGAGAGACATACACAGTTGTGAGAATGTGAAGCCAGAAGACAACTACTTTGGAATTTGCTAGACAAAATAAACCTTACCTATTTCAGAGAGTGCATTTAAGAGTTAATTAGTTTAAGACTTAAGAGTGCTTGTAAAAGGCATTGTGGGACATGGGGGATAATTAAAAAATATATATTTCGGGGCGCCTGGGTGGCTTAGTCGGTTAAGCATCCGACTTTCGCTTAGGTCATGATCTCGCGGTTCGTGGGTTCCAGCCCCGCGTCGGGCTCTGTGCTGACTGCCAGCTCAGAGCCTGGAGCCTGTTTCAGTCTGTGACTCCCTCTCTCTCTGACCCTCCCCTGCTCACGCTGTCTCTCTCTCTCTCCTAGAAATAAATAAAAGACAACATTAAACATTTTTAAAAAAATATATGTATTTCATAAACATTTTAACCACCTACTCGCAATACTCCTCCCTACCAAAACAGTGCTAGCTTATTTTTGTATTATTTACTTACATTTACCAGGCTTAATAAAGTATTTCTTTTATTGTTTTAGTATCAATATTTTATCAAGTTTTTCTTTTTCCAACAAATACAAATTGTGTTTGCACTGAAACATTTCTATAGCTCAATATTTTTAAAAAGAAAAATGGCAAAAGAAAGAGTTATATAGTCCCAATTTACCAAGAAGAAAATAAAACTCAGATGGCTTTCAGTCCATTCTCACATAAAGTATGAAATATCAGGAAATGGCTTGTGTTTTATACATGTTTACTTTATATTAAAATGAAATTTTCACAATGTTCTTTAAAATACAATCCAATTAAAATTTCAGTGTCTCTCTTTTCACATTTCTGGATGGAGCTGTTGAAGAACCCACATTGTAGTAATAACCATAAAACCACCTTGCTAAGGAAATGCTACCAAGCTTAGAAATAATACCTTTATAGTCTGTGTGGGAATACAGAAGTCCAGAATCGTCAGCAGGTGATCACACTGACTGAGTTCTCATTTCCTTCCTTTTATGTCCTCTTTATGGAGGACACATTCTGAATTGCACTTGACTGCTCAGTGGGTAGAATGAGGGAGCATGAGTCTATTTGAGAAATTACAAATCACAGATTATTTGAGAATATTGAGCCTAGAGAGTTTGAGGGATTTGGCCAAAATCATAGCGCTGACAACAGGTTCAAGTCCCCAGGTCCTCTTTGTAATAACTTCTACTTCCTTGATAATTTCCTCTGTTTCTGGGCAATTCTTAGCCTTCTGCTAAGACTGGGGCCAGTTTTTCAGAGACAGCCAAGACATTGTACTTAGACATGGTCAAGTCCATAGCAACTCACTTCTATACAACACTGGTTATATGTCAGATACCATGCTAAGAACTCTTACACACATTATCTCTTTTATTCTTCATAAGCACTCTGTAAAGAGGGACTCCATTAGTTCACCATTTTACAGATGAGAAACTGAAAACCACAGAGGCCGGGCAACTTGTTCAAGGTCACACATGTATGGAAGTGGTCAAAGCAGAAACTGAAACTAAGTCAATCTGATTTGAAAGCCCATGCATCAAACCACTTTACTATTTTGCCTTTCCACACAAACAAGAACAAGCCAAACAGAATGAAAATCTACATTATTATTTTAAAACAAGAACACTTCATGCTTCATGTCTCTTTTTAAAAGACAGTTACATGTGAACAATGGCAATATGAAGTGTGTCTGAAATATGAGTTGAAATTTTGGGAATGTAAATCTCAAGAATTCAGTACTTTATTTATTAAACATTTTTTTCTTTAATGCTTATTTACGTTTGAGACAGAGGGGAGAGGTAGAGAGAGAGAGACAGAGACAGAGAGAGAGGGAGAGAGACAGAGAGAGAGAGGAAGAGGGAGAGAGGGAGAGTGGGAGAGAGAGAGGAGAGAGAGAGACAGAATGCAAGCTGGGGAGGGGCAGAGAGAGAGGGAGACACAGAATCCTAAGCAGGCTGCAGGCTCTGAGCTGTCAGCACAGAGCCCGATAGGAGGCTTGAACTCATGAAATGTGAGATCATGACCTAAGCCGAGGTCGGACGTTCAATTGACTGAGCCACCCAGGCACCCTGAGAACTCAATACTTTAGTGTCTAGAGAAGATCATGGTAGTTTTACATAAATATACCCTTTCTGCAAGTAAAATATCAAATAATATGTAAGAAACATGTGTTGATTATTTTTGCCAAGTATTAGCTACTATTTGTAAAATCTTATTAAGAAATTGTTGCCAACAACAGCTAGTGCTGGGGAGCTGACCCAGTTCTTTGGTCATGTCAGTGGTGTTCTTGTAACTGACAGAATATTTATTCCCACAGTAACTGCTATAAATTGCATTTTGCCCCTTCAGTTGCCACACAAGCTTGCGATGGTGAGGGGGCGGAGAGGACAACCTGTAATTCAGGATGGTTTGGAAGCAGGTTGCCTAGGAAACTGGAAAAAGTAGCATCGTGCCCACCAAAACTGTCAACAAGAGAAAGGATTTTTTTTGATCCGTGTTGCTTTTCAAATACATATTTTGTGACTTTCGTGAGTCTGATTAGGGCCATTGGTCCTTGGTGGGCAGTGCATGCCAAAGTGGGCCAAAGGTTAGTCAGAGAGGACGGGAAATTCTCTATAAATAAACATTGTGCTGACAGAACACTGGGGGAAAGGGATAATGGTGTAGTTCATAGGAGTTTATAAGATGACAAAGTTATCAACAGGTGAATATTTCATACTATGTGACATGCAAGCAATTCTTAGTCATAATTTACATATAAATTTCCAGCAGTGAAAACTTACTTTTTTTAACATAAAAGTTTTATTTGCTTTAATCCACTCTTTGCTGCTCTTGTGCTACTTACACCAGAAAGTTTGGTTCACAGGAGAGTAGTTATTTTCAAGGGTAGCACTTGGAAATTCACAAATATTTGATGAAAATAATTTCTTAATACTTTAAAAGATATGCATATTTAATTTTTGTTTTTAAATGTATCACAGATGCACACATATACATTTTATAGGTGTGTTTATGTGTGCACATATATTTAAGTAAATCATATGAAATTGCTGATTTTAGCCTATATTAGGTCTATAAAAATGGCAATTTTATATATTTCAACTTATAAATAAATATCAGAGATCACAGAATGTATTTTTTCCTTGTCCTTCTTTGCTTGGGTGCCCGTTCCCTCTTTTCTCATCTCCACCTTACCCTACCCAGTAGCAATTCTACCCTAGTCTTCTTATATATCCTTGCCCTATTCTTGCCTCACATGAACAATCTAGAGTGCATCTCTGGGCTCACAGAATCATGGACAGGTGTAAATATGTCTGTGTGTCTATGTCTGTGTTAGTGACAAAAAGTCATGGTGCAGAATCTCAAACTTTCAGATTAGTTTTTCCCCACTGGTATGTATAGCTAAATATTCTTTTTCCTGTATTTGAATATTGCTTATCTTCTCTTTCTTGCACTTATCCTTAATGAATCTCAGCCTAATTTTAAGTAGTTTCTTCACTTCTGACATTCATTCGCTTGAATTCTGTTTCTCTCATATGTGCTAGAAACAAGTCACAAATGATTCAAGGTGCAAAGTGTGACAACGTGTTGCACAGATGGATTAGTAATTCTTTTCTGGTTTCCTGCTTTGCATCCACAGAATAACCTGTTATTTTGTAAAGTTAAGAGGAAGGATATATGAAAAAGAAACACTTTGGATGATTCTACTAAACCTAGACACAAAATTTCTCCTGCAAGGAAAAATGGCCTCCTACTGCCATTTCTCTGGTCCATCTGTCAGAATCAAGTTAACGATTGCTTAGGCAATGGAGTCATATGAAAAGACCTTAGAAGTTATGTTATGGATGAGACTGTTTAAAATCTTAAAGATGTACAGCTTCACTGAAGATGTGATAGGAGACCTGATGTTCTCACTGTCAGCCAAAGATGACTCTTCCCTCCCCGCTACTGCAACTGCCATTGAATCCCATGTTCTTCTTCAGAGACTATCTTTAATTTATTAGGCCATTGTGGCAGATTTCTGCTTGGTATGGTGGGCAGATACCCAAGATATTGAGCAACTGGGCTATTCCACGACTACTCTACTCTGAGTACTTCTTACTCAGAAGTGAGTGTTGACAGAAGGAGAAGGAAATGAGGACTTGGTGGTTGGACATTCATGCCCTCTTCTCCAGCGTGCCCTTACCCCCACCCCTCACATGCACGTGTACTGTTCTTGGATGTCTTTTGGCTTCCACACAAATGCTACCACAAAGGGCTGTTGTCCTTGGGCTACAGTTGCTTCTCTTACTTGAGAAGGAAAGTGCCTTAGAATGAAAGGAAGTGTGAATTCCTAGGAGTTTGGGGGTTGAAGTTCTCTTGGGATTAACTCAGGAGATGCCATTCCTGAGTTGTCATTGTTTGCCTGATAGAATTTCCTTGAGTGAGTCTTTTATCCTCAGCGGAGTATACCCTGGCCAGGGAGAATACAGATCATTCCAGTTCTTGTAGGTATGATTGAGGGCTGTTATTTATTTAGAAGCTGAGTCTGCCCTTTTCCTGCCTGTCAAAAGGGCTTCAAAGCTGCTGCACCAGGAACTGTTTCAGATTACAGACTTCAGTAACTAATGATCCATGTCCTCCCTTCAGCAGTAAAATCCCAAAATGGTCCTAGGAGAGGAGAAGTAAATCCTGACAGCTGCTTAGAGGTCATCTTAGAACTAAATCTCAGGAGAAATGTTTTTAGGTTGAGAGGGAGAGGTCTCCCTCAAAAAAGGAAAGGAAAAGAAAGGGAAAACATGAGACGTGCACAGAAAGGTGTCTGCAGTTCACCCAGGTGTGTTCTGAAGATCAAATCCCTACATCAGCAATTAGCAGGAAACCTTTGAGCTCTTCTACCTCTGAGGAAGCACAATGGAATCAGATAGCATAGGAAGCGTGGGCGCGCGCGCGCGCACACACACACACACACACACACACGCTTCACCTGATTCTACCTGCAGGTCTCCATAGGAAAGGAGTTTCTGTGGATGAGAGAATGAGACCAGCTGATAGTCCAAGGAGGCCGTAACTTTAGCAGACCTACCGAGAACATTGATGCAGGACGCTTGTTATTCTAAATCCCGGAAGCCTTTTTATTTTTAATTTGGAAAGTATGTGAATGAGTGTAATGCTGCTTTGGTTCCCAAACTGGACAGTGAGGTAAACAGGAGCAGCCGCCACAATAAGGAGCAGAAGCTCTCATCCTGACCACCATGGAGTTTCTTGAAAGAACTTATCTTGTGAATGACAAAGCCACTAAGATGTATGCCTTCGCCCTAGACAGGTAACAGACATCTGTTTCTGCTTCGCAATTTTCTGTCTTGACTATTCAATAAACCCTGAGGTGCTACTGCTTCAATATTGGAAACTTCTGCTGTGCAACTCAGAGGCATTTTGTAAAATTTGGTAAACTACTGACTGACTGGTATAATTCAAATCCTGATGAATTCAGGGTTTAGTTCCTTAAATATCCTAAGTGCACAAAGGATACATTTTATTAATATATTTTTCATATGTAGTTTATCTTCCAGAAAACAGGCGTATCCAATCTAATGTGTTTCCCTTTCTTTTCTCCAATTATTTCCGTTTTTAAAGTTCTAGGTAAATTTTATTAAATTATATTTTAGAAAAAAGTTAAGGGTTTTAAACTGTGTGACAGAATTGTGATTATATTGATCTTTAAGTTAATTTTATTTTCTTAATCATGAAATAACATAATCAAATGTATACAACTAATAAATATAGCTGAATTTAATGTTTTATATAGTTTTAGTTCCATTTAATATCTCCACGGTACTACATGCAGTATATTCATTCATTTTCCCCTTATTAAACTACTATTGATTAAATATATCTGGATATATAACAGGAAGAAAATATTCCTACCCTCAGATCTCTGTCCTCTTGAAATTTTGAGTCTAATGTGGAATGCATCTAGGGAATAGGCAATTACAAAACATCATAGAAGTATCATTCTGGTGGTGTTTAATGAGAATATCTCAAAGAAAAGGTATTAGCTAGACTTTAGGGGTCAGAGAAAGCTTTTCACAAGTGCTAGAGTAAGAAATGAAAAGTGAAAAGGAGTTAGAGAGTAAGGTTAGGAAAACTCCACAAAGAAAATAGGGTTAAGAGAGAGGGAGGCAAATCATAAGAGACTCTTAGGAGTCTCTTTGTTCTATAGAGAACAAACTGAGGGTTAGAAAGGAGGTGGGTGGGAGATGGGCTAAACGGTTGATGGGTATCAAGGAGGGCACTTGTGATGAGCATTGGGTGTTATATGTATGGATGTATGTGAGGAATCACTAAATTCTACTCCTAAAACCAGTATTACAGTATTTGCTAACCAGCTATAATTTAAATAAAAATTTGAAATGGGGGGGTAGAGGGAGAGGGAGAGAATAAGATTGGGGGACATTTCCAGACTGAGATAATTGCCTGGAAAAAACAGACATATAAGAATAAGAACTTCCCATATGAGAATTGGGAAGTTCAGTCTGAATGAAGAGCAAAGAGAAACATGCTTATTACATATAGATGAATGAATGGAAATCTGAAATGAATTCATTTTAGGAGCAGAGCTTAAGAGAATACATAAACATTAATACTATATGTAATGTTTTTGTTTGTTTTGTGGAACCAAATTAATATTCTAAAGAGTAGTAACATTGTGTTTGATAGCATCAAATATTTGAACAACAGTAAAGGGACTTTTTTTTATAGGATATTTATAATTTGGCTTTAAAAATATATGATAGATTCTAGCACATCTATTATCTCACATTATAAAAATTATTCTTCTTAGATGAAACAGGTGATGGGGATTAAGGAGTGCACTTGTGATGAGCACTGGGTGCTGTATAGAATTGTTGAATCACTATATTGCACACTAACATAACACTGTATGTTAACTAACTGGAATTAAAATAAAAACTTAAAAAAATGAAAAAAATAAAATAGTATTATATATGATTTATTAAGACCATAAATAACAAAACCTCATGTTAGGTCAAGCAGAAATTTTAGACAACCAATGATTAACACTATGGACACTATTAATAAAGCATCTCTATGTTATTAAAATAACACTATTTCCCTTCTCACTAAAGTAGACCATTAACACTATTACACAAATAAAGCCAACTATTTATAGTTACAGGGTCTCTTTCACTTCCTAAATGGGTATGGTTTTCAGGATATGGTGATGATAAAAACTGTCAAACTCATTAAAAAAAATTTTTTTTAAGTTTTTATTTTATTTTTGAGAGAAAGAGAGACAGAGTGTGAGCGGAGAAGGGGCAGAGTGAGGGAGACACAGAATCTGAAGCAGGATCCAGGCTCTGAGCTGTCAGCACAGAACCTGATGTGGTGCTTGAATCCACAAACTGTGGATCATGACCTGAGCTGAAGTCGGACACTCAACCAACTGAGCCACCCAGGTGCCCCTGTCAAACTCATTTTAATTTTCTTTTCATATAAAAGCAGTTAAACCTGGGAGAGATGATTTATCCTGATCCCGGATTTTATCAATTAGGAACCTGAATGCCAAAGAGAAAAAGTGCCTTTCTTAAGGTCAGATATCTAATTATGATAGAGTTGGGAACTGGATCCATGCCTCCTGTTTGTGAATTTAGCATCTGCTTCCTCCTCCACATCTCCTGCACACACACTTTCACCTTGTACCCTCCTGAATCCATAACTTATTTCTTCTTGACGTCACACAGACCTTGATTTCCTCAACAATCATTTTATTATTCATAGTTTTGTGGGTCAGGATTTCCTCAAGGCTCCATATAAGTTCAGCAAGGTTTGTTCATGGGGCTGTATTCTGCTGGTGTCTCAACCAGACACCAAATCCAAAATGGCTTTGCTCACATGTCTGGGAGCACTGTGTCAGCTTTTTGGTTTGTCTTCATTCTCCCTCCTATGGCCTCAAATATCCCCCCACTCCTGTAAAGGAGCCTGCTATGGACTGAATATTTGTGTCTCCCCCCATCCCACAAATTCATATGTTGAAGCCTGAACATCCATATGACTATCCTGGAAACAGGACTTTTAAAAGGTGATTAAGATTAAATGAAGTCATTAGGATGGAGCACTGATATGGTAGAACTGCTGTCCTTATAAAAGAGGAAAAGACACCAGATCTCTCTCTCTCTCTCTCTCTCTCTACCATGGAGATGTAGCAAGGCAGCTATGTATAGACAGGAAGAGAGCGTTTGCCAGAAACTGAATTTTTCTAGCACTTTAATCATGGACTTTCAGACCATGAGAAAATAAATTTCTGTTGTTTAAGTTACACAGTCTGTGTTATTTTGTTATAGCAGCTTAAGCAGACTAACACATGGTCCAGCTTTAATTGGATTGGATTGTGGGGCAATTTATGCCTCAGGGTATTGTTGAAAACACTAATCAATAAATGATTAAATAGGTCAATTGTTAGATATGATACCCATTTAGGCAGAGCATCCAGAAGCTTAACAGTGAGACAATGGACAGCGATAGTCAAAGATTAAAGAGATAGTCATGATTAAAGAAGATCAGCATCCTTAGGCTGGGGTGGGGGTTAGGAGGTAAAGATGACTGTGTGCATGCCTAAGGCTGCACCCTCTTGCAAATGATAACAGAAGCTGTATGTGTAGGGGACATCAGAGGAAATAGATTACACTTTATTAGACAAGTCATTCCTAAACAAATAAAAAAGCAAACAAGTAAAAAGCCCCAACAGGCCCATGGGAGATCAGTATCTAGAACTGCTATAGTGTATTATCGAAAAAAATAAAAATAAAAAAATAAAACATCCAATTGTAGGCAAAATATTATAATGCCTGCAAAGAAATAGTGAAGAATACTCCAAGGAAGAGCAGGTAATAGAAACTGCCTTTGAAAGGGCCCAGATATTGGACTTTGCATTCAAAGATTTCAGAACAGTCATTATAAATATGAACTAAATGAAATCATATTTAAAGAAGTAAAGAGAGGTATGATGCAGTGTTTCATCAAAGAGAGAATGTCAATAAAGAGATAGAAATTATATTAAAAAGAAAAAGAACCAAATGGAAATTCTGAGTTGAAAAGGAAGCACTATCAATAATAGCCATATTATGGAAAGAGTCCAAATATCCATCATCTGGTAAATGGATAAAGAAGATGTGGTATATGTATACAATAGAATACTACTTGGCAATGAGAAATAATAAAATCTTGCCACTTGAAACAATGTGGATGGAGGGTATTATGCTAAGTAAAATAAGTCAGTCAGAGAAAGACCGATATCATATGTTTTCACGCATATGTGGAATTGAGAAACCTCACAGAAGACCATGGGTAAGGGAAGGGGAAAAACAGTTTCAAACAGAGGGAAGCAAACCATAAGAGACTCTAAAATACAGAGAACAAATTGAGGATTGATGGAAGGGCAGGAGGGAGGGGGAAATGGGTGATGGGCATTGAGGGGGGCACTTGTTGGGATGAGCACTGGGTGTTGTATGTAAGTGATGAATCATGGGAATCTACTCCTGAGGCCAAGAGCACACTGTATACACTGTATGTTAGCTAACTTGACAATACATTATATATATAAAAAAAAGGACAGTGAGAATAAAAAACTTGTCAAAGGGGCTCAGCAGTATATATGAACTGGCAGAAGAATCAGTGAACTTGAGGGTAGATCAATAGATATGCAATATAAAGAACAGACAGAAAGAATAAGGAAGGAAAAGAACCTTAGGTAACAGAACCTTAGGGAGATGTGGCAAATCATTAAATCCCCTAACATAAGCATAATGGGAGTACCAGAAGGAGAATTTAAAAAGGGGGAGAAAAATATTTAAAGAAATAATGACTGGAATTTCTCAAAATTTGGTGACAATATTAATCCACATATCTACAATGGTCAACAGACTTGAAGAAGAATTAAGGAAAAATGGATCTACTCTGACATATCATAGTGAAAATACTGAAAGCAAAACACAAAGAGAAAATCTTGAAAACAGCAAGAGAGAAAAAAAGTTTCATCATGTTCAAGAGCATCTCAGTAAGATTAACAGCTGACTTCTAGCAGAAACAAAGGAGCTGGAAGGTGGTAGAATGACATATTTAAACGACTAAAAGAAAGGGCTAAAAGAAAATGACAACAAGGGCTAACTGTCAATCAATCATCTTATATCCAGCAAAACTATCTTCTAAAATGAAGGAGAAATGAAGACATTCCCAGGTGAACAAAAATAGAAATGTTTTTGCTAGTAGACTCACATTTCAATAAATAGTAAAGAAAAATTTTCAAGCTGAAAATAAGACACCAGACATTAACTTGACTCAACACACAAAAACCAAATAGCATCAGTAAAGGTAATTATAAAAGATAGTGTATTTACTCTTCTTTCTTCTCTTAACTGATATAAATTGCATATATAAAATGTATATAATATTAGATGAAATGGAAAATTTATACAAAGATACAAACTACCAAACTAATTCAAGAGAAAATAGAAAATCTGTGTGGATCTATAATAAATAAAAAGAATGAATTAGTAATAAAGACATTTTCTGCAAGGAAAATTGCAAACCCAGCTGTCTTCACTGGTGGTTTTTACCAAACCTAAAAAGTAGAATTAATACCAATTCTTCATAAAGTCTTCCAACAAATATAAAAAGAATGAACATTTTCAGATTCATTCTATATTTCAATATTTCACTGTTATCAAAACAAGAAGCTAGCACAAGAAAACAGAACTATGGGTCAATATACCTTATAAGTATAGATTCAAAAATCCCTCCCCCTAGTACTAACAAACTGAACACAGCAAGATATAAAAAAAATTATAAACTATGGCAAAGTCAGATTTATCCCAGTAATGCATTCTTGATTTGACATTTGAAATATAATCAAAGTAATATACCATATTAATAGAATTTTTAAAAACCACCATATGATTATCTCATTAGACACAGAAAAAGCATTCAACAACATTCGACAACCTTTCATTATGGTGATGTTCACCAAACAAGGAGTAGAAGGGCACTTCTTCAACTTGATAAAAAGCATCTATAGAAAATCTGAAGCTAGCATTATACTTAGGGGTAAAGGCCTGAAACCTTTCCCCTAATATCAGAAACAAGACAAGGATACCCATTGTCACCCTTTCTACTCAGCATCTTGCTGAGTGTGCTAGCCAAGGGCAAACAGGCGAGACAGAAATGAAAATGAAAATAAAAGCTATCCAGATTGGAAAGGAAGACATAAAACTTAACACCTTGTGCAGACAACATCAACTAGTATATAAAAATCCCAAAGGATCCACTAAAAATCTTTAGAACTAATGAACAGGTTCAGTAAAGCTCCAGGTAGCGAGATAAATGTCCAAATAATAAATTGTATTTTTATATGGTAGCAGTGACTAATCTGAAAATACAATTAAGAAAACAATTCAATTTACAACAGCATGAAAAAGAATAAAATACTTAGGAATAAATTTTACAAAGTACAAAACTTATACACTTAAAATAACAAAACATTGAAATTAAAGACTTAGATCTTTATTAGGTCAATGAAAAAGACCTAATGTTTGTGTACTGGAAGACAATTTTAAGATGGCAATATTCTCCAAAGTAATGTAGAGGTTCAGTACAATCAGTACTAAAATCTCAGCTGCCTTTTGAAGAAAGTGACAAGCGAATCCCACAATTCATATAGAAACAAAAGGGGCCTAGAAAAAGTGAAACACATTTGGAAAAAAAAAATATTTGAAATCACTTCCTGATTTCAAAAGTTAATTTAAAAGCTACTGCAACAAACGGTACTCAGCTAAATGTAAGAGCTAAAACTATAAAACTCTTAAAAGAAAACACACGCATAAAACCTTATGACCTTGGGTTAGGCTATGGTTTCTTAACATGGCGCCAAAAATATAAGTGATAAAAAAATACAAAAAACAGAGCATCAAAATTAAATTATTTTGTTCTGCAAACAATATAATGAAGAAAATTAAAATATAAGCCACAAATTGAGAGGAAATATTTATAAATTATGTTTGTGATAAGGGACATGTATCAGAATATATAAAGGACAATTACAACTCAATAATAAAAAAGATAAATTGGCCAATTTAAAAATAGGCTTTGGATAGACATTTCTCCAAGAAAATATACAAATGTGTAATAAAGCTGTTCAACATCATCAGCCATCAGGGAAATGCAAGTCAAGACCACAATGAGATAGCATTTCATACCCACTAGGATGGCTATCATCAAAAAACCAAAAACAAGTGTTGGTGAGGATATAGAGAAATGAGAGCTCTCCAATATCGAGCGCGGGAATGTATAATTGCACAGTGCTTTGAAAAGCATTCTCTACAAAATGTTAAACATAGAGTTTCCTTATGACCCAGGAATTCTACTGCTAGGTATTTATTCAATACAAATGAAAACATACTTCCACAAAAGCCTGCATACAGATTTTCATAGCAGTATTGTTCATTATTATCAGTAAAATAAAACCCCCAAATATAAACCACCTAAATACCCATCAGATGATGAAAGAAAATGTATCTCCATACAATGGAGTATTATTTGAAAATAAAAAGCAATAAAGTACTGATGTATTGATAGTTGCTCAAACATGGACAAACCTTGAAAACATTATCCTAAGTGAAAGAAGTCATTCATAGAAACCACATGTTGTATGATTCTATTTATATGAAATTTCCAGAATAGGCAAATTTATGGAGGCAGAAAGCAAATTAATGGTTGCTCAGGGTAGGGTTGTATGTAAGGAGACTGGGGAATTAGTGGTAATGGGTACAAGGTTTCTCTTTGGGATGATGGAAATGTCCTAAGTTATTACGGTGATGATCATACAACTCTGCAAAAATGCTAAAATCCAGTACATTGTATACATTAAGTGTATACATTCATATGTGTGGCATATATAAAGCTGTTTCATAAAGGAGAGGGTAATTGAATTCCTGTTCTGGAGCAAAAAATTACATCTGATTCTGCAAACATTTCTATTCCCCACGCCCTCTAGATCTCTCCCCTCAGAACACTTTTTCACATCACTCATGTATTTCACAAACATTGAATCAAGTATAATCTCAGCAAATATGTACTGATATTTACTGTGTTCAAGACAAGGTCCCAGGCACTGAATACTTAGGGCTCTTTCTGTTGCAGACAGAGTAAAGTGGTTGATAAGGGAAAACAGGCCAGGAAGAGCTAATGGATTTATAAATGTTTTCTCCTTCTTGGACATTTATCCTCTCCTTAGGATTAGAGGTTCAACTCCCAGTGTCAATTAATACAAAAGTGATGATTTGTATGCTTTATTGTCATTGGAGTAGAATCTAGAATGATAGATGTAGACAAAGGGGAAACAGAAGAAATGCTTGCTTTTTGTTTATTCAAGTTCTGTTATAAAAATGCTTAGCCTAAAAGTTATTTCAAGGTAAAACTCGCTTTATTGTCTCTGAAGAAAATTGGAAATGATGTAATGTGGTTTATGAGTATGGTAGACTAACATAAAAATTCCCATTTTTTTGTGCATTTAGCTCATTTCAAACACACTCTGAAGCACTTATATGAATTAGTTAAAGTCTCACGGCTGCCCTGTGAGGAGGTGTTATTATTATTCCCATTTTGCAGTGAGGAAATTGAGGCACAGAGAGGTTAAGTCATTTTCTTACAGTAATAAAATTAGTGAGTGGTAAAGCTGGGAGTTGACTTAGCAATGGGGTGTCAGACCCCAAATTCTCAGCCCCCTTGCTGCACTGCCAGCCACTCAGCCCCTCTCAGAAACCAGCATGCCCTTATCCTAGCTGCTGTAACCAGAAATCCATGATCTATCCTCCAGTCCCCCTCTCCCCCATCCTCCTTTCCCCTTAACTAACGCCATTGATTAGAATGTCCTTTGGAGTCTACCTCCCAAATATCCCTCAAATATGGCTACTTCTTCCCATTTACTTTGTCATCACACTGGTCCAAATCATCAGCATCTCTGCTTCAGCCATACATGGTCTCATGGATGCCCCTTTATACTCAAGCCTTCCAAGCATCATCAACAGTGATCATTTTAGAAATGTGAACCACCTAATGTTACTTACCTGCTCAAAACTTTCCAACTTCCTCCCTGTAGAATTTGAAGAAGAGCAAATCCTTTTTAATGGCTCACAGGGCCATGAGCTAACATCTGCCTACTTCTCTGATACCATGCAATGTTACTTTTTCTTCACACCACGGTGGCCACGTATGTAGTTCCCTTCTATCAAGTCAAGCTTTGGAACAAGACAATCTCCTTCTTGTCTTTGTGCCCTTGCACTAGCAACACCCTCTACTTGTGATTTTCTTTTCCATGTAGGTCTACTGCTGGTTATCCTTGAACTCACTGTGGTGGTATCTCTGCAGAGGAGCTTCCCCATTACCAGTCTATTTAAAGTAGCCTCACCTGCCCTCACCCAGTCACTGCCCATCATACTACACAGCTTCTGAAACTATCGGCTGGTGTACAGTTTGTGTCCCTCTGCTAAGATATAAGCTTCTTAGGTCAGGAGCTTAGTCTCTAAGACTATGGTTCATTAGGACCTCTAACCGTGCAGGCATGCAGTACATACCTGTTGAACGAATGAATATGTGAAGTGTGGGAAATGCATGGTGGGACCCAAGCTTTCATCTCCTCTTCTAAGTCACAGTGACTGGAGGATCTTGGGAGAAGTGATGTGAAAGTACAAAATGGAAGCGATTTTATGCAGTCAACATATGAAACAAGAGGCTGAAAAGTATTACCAGCTCTATTTTGGAGACATAAAAACAAAGGGGTTTAACTTCTACCATCCAGTAAAAATAAAATACAAAAGAAAAAGAGAAGCTTCCCCAAGATTACAAAACAAAGCTCCATTTTCTAATTCATTATTTTAAGAAATGAACTCAAAGTTGTAGGCTATTGCGAGAAACATTTGGAATATTTCTGTTTCTCCTGTTTCTTNTATTCTTCTGAGTTTCAACTATCTTTGAATTTGTGGGGATCTATATAATTTATTCACAATTTATTTTTTGATGTATCATAGCATTTGCTTTTTAGGACCTTCTTAAAATTCATCTTAGGTTTCACACCATTTTTAGATCAAGAGCCTATTTTGCATCTATAGGTACCCTGACCCCTTTGCTCTAATGAGGTGATGAGAAATGTATTTTAATTTTGGCTTTCAAGTTTGGGGAGGATTAAGGACCCTTTTAGGAGTCCAGAGAAGACTGGAACCTTGCATTACCCGCCCCCCCTCGCCATAAAACACACACAGACACAGATATGAACACACTATATCCAATTTCAATGGACCCTCTAAAGCCCACCTTTGGATCTCCTGCTTAGTACTTCAAGGAGCAATCTCAGTTCAGAGTAAACCCTTATTGGTTTATCTCAGAGTCTAGGACAACAAAGCAGGGTTTAAAAGTAGAAATTGGCCAGGTTGCTTGTAGTCTTCTTCTTGAGCATTTCCCAGAGGCTGCGCCCCTAGTGAGATTCCTGCCTTGGCCTACCTTCTGCACTGCTTCAGAATAAGCTCCGTCTCCTGGTCACCACCTGGTTTTCTCTGGCCACAAGATTCATGAAAAGTTTAAAGTAAAGCAAAGCTTCATATGGCTCAGCAAATCAGTGGTCACATGAACAGTGTCAGAACAATTGGTGACCCTGTCTTGGTTATGTTGCCTTCTCAGCACAAAGGAAAGGAAACCTCTATCACGCTTCCTTTTTAGTTCTCATGCTCCTCTGAGTTGATGGCCATAGGTGACCCACACTGCTACATATGTTGTTTTTATTATCAGGGTATGTATCATTTTATGAAGGCAAAGATTTATAGATATAAATATTCTATGTGCCTATTGCCAAATGGTTCCTATTCTAACAAAGGAGATTATTTGGAACTGTTTAAAATCCTGAGTGCTATTAACATCATCAGAATCCCAGTTCTGCTGTTTGCTGGTTATTTGGCCTCAGGCAATTAACCTGTCTGAACCTTAATTACTGCAGCTAAGAAACCACAAATCAAAACCACACTGAGATATCACCTCACACCAGTCAGAGTGGCTAAAATGGACAATTCGGGAGACTATAGATGCTGGTGAGGATGTGGAGAAACGGGCACCCTCTTGCACTGTTATTGGGAATGCAAACTGGTGCAGCTGCCCTGGAAAACAGTGTGGAGGTTCCTCAAAAAATTACTCAAATAGAACTACCCTATGACCCAGAAATAGCACTACTAGAAATTTATCCAAGGGATACAGGAGTGCTGATGCATAGGGGCACATGTACCTCAATGTTTATAGCACTTTCAACAATAGCCAATTTAGGAAAAAACCTAAATGTCCATCAACTGATGAATCCATAAAGAAGATGTGGTTTATATATACAATGGAATACTAATTTGCAATGAGAAAGAATGAAATCATGACATTTGTAGCGACTTGGACAGAACTGGAAGGTATTGTGCTGAGTGAAATAAGTCAGTCAGAGAAGGACAGATTTGCATGTTTTCACTCATATGTGGATCTTAAGAAACTTAACGAAGACCATGGGGGAAGAGAAGGGGAAAACAGTTACAAACAGAGTGAGGGAAGCAAACCATAGAGGATTCTTGAATACAGAGAAGAAACTGAGGGTGGATGGGGACGTGGGGGAGAGGGGAAAATGGGTGATGGGCATTGAGGAGGGCACTTGTTGGGATGAGCACTGGGTGTTGTATGAGAGCTATGAACCATGGGAATCTACCAAGAGTGTACACCAAGAGCACACTTTACACATGGTATGTTAGCCAATTTGACAATAAATCATAATTAAAAAAAAAGAAACTATGGGATTGACTAAATGGTATCTATAATCTTTCCATCTATGAAGTTCTAGAATTCTCTTCCAGGCTGTAAATAATGCTTTATATTCGAGAAGAACTGATATATACTGCCTGCTATAGGAATCTAAGTAGGTTCATGTGTCTGTTGTCCATCTTGATGTCTTCTTTGGAAAAATGTCTATTCAGGTCTTCTGACCATTTTTAGTTGGATTATTCATTGCTGGGGTAGTTGAATAGGATCATTTCTTTATATATTTTGAATACTAACCATTTATCAGATACATAATTTGCAAATATCTTCTACCATTACAAGGGTTGCCTTTTATTTTTGTTGATTGTTTCCATCACTGTACAGATGTTATTTTGATGAAGTCCCAATGGTTTATTTTTGATTTTGTTTCCCTTGCCTCAGAAGATAAAGACATATCTAGTAAGAAGTTGCCATAGCTGATGTCAAAGAGGTTCCTGCCTGTGCTCTCCTCTACAATTTTTATGGCTTCAGTTTTCACATTTAGTTTTGTTTTTTTAATCTATTTTGTGTGTGGTGTAAGAAAGTGCTCCAGTTTCATTCTTTTGTATGTTGCTGCCCAGTTTTCCCAACACCATTTGTTGAAGAGACTGTCTTTTTCCCATTGCATATTCTTTTTTTAATGAAATATTTTTCTTTTTAATTTTTTCTTTTTAAGTTTATTTATTTATTATTTATTATTTATTTTACAAATAGTTTAGTGTCAAGTTGGTTTCCATATAACACCCAGTGCTCATCCCCACAAGTCCCCTCCTCCATGCCCATTTCCCCTTTCCCCCCCAAACCCATCAATCCTCAGTTTGTTCTCAGCATTCAAGAGTCTCTCATGGTTTGAAAAGATGCTCAACATGGCTGATCGTCAAGGGAATGCAAATCAAAACTACAATGAGATATCACCTCACACCTGTAAGAATGGCTAAAATCAACAACAAAATAAATAACAGGTGTTGGTGAGGATGTGGAGAAAAAGGAACCTTCTTGCAATGTTGGTGGGAATTCAAACTGGTGTAGTCACTGTGGAAAATATATGGAGGTTCCTCAGAAAGTTAAAAATAGAACTACCATATGATTCAGTAATTACACTACTAGGTATTTACCCAAGGGATACAAAAATATCAAATTCAAGGGATACATGTACCCCAATTTTTATAGCAGCATTATCAAATATAGCCAAATTATGGAAACAACCCAAATGTCCATCAACTGATGAATGGATAAAGAAAATGTATATATACATATACATACAATGGATGGAGCTAGAGAGTATTATGATGAGCAAAGTCAGTCAGTCAAAGAAAGGCAAATAGCATATGATTTCACTCATATTTGGAATTAAACAAATGAGCAACTGGAAGAAAAGAGAGAGAAGCAAAACAAGAAACAGACAACTGTAGGGAACAAACTGATGGTCAACAGAGGAGAAGTGGGTGGGGGTATGGGTTAAAAAGGGGATGGGGATTAAGAACTGTACTTGTGGTGATGAGCACTGGGTGTTGTATAGAAGTGTTGAATCAGTTTATTGTATACCTGAAATTAATATAGTACTGTGTTAACTAACTGGAATCTAGATAAAAAAGAAAAGAATGGAAAAAAAAAAAAAAGGAAGTCTAAGTAGGTTCAACTCCCAATACAAATTTGATAGATTGGTAGAGAGTGTCTGCAAAGCTGTGTTAAGGATTCTGGGGGTCCACGTGGACTCAGAAGGACAGTGTGGAGAAGAAAGGAAGAGTTTTGGCATGTGATAGTATTTGAATCATCAGGCTGGCTCATTCACACAATCTAACATTGCTCTTCACACCCCCCTTTTTAAAATGTGTAAAACAGTGTCCATATTCTTTCCAAAGTGGAGTAATTTGTAAGGCAATGCATCAAAATGTATCTGCTCCCTTTCTTCTGTTCTTTTAACATCTCTACTGGTATAGCCTTGCTGAATAAAAAAGCAAAACCTTTGGTGGTTGAGACTTCAGAAGGAAATGTCTTGCTTGTTCCTTACACTTGATATTTCTTGTAGAAGGAGCCGTGATCTGTAACTTCCTACCTAGTTAGCAAATGTCCTTCTATCAGTTCTGAGAATGGGTAGGGCTGTCAGTGAGGTATTTGTTTGCAACCATGTTCACTTCTTGCTTCTGTCAAACTCATCCATAGTGTGGAACTCCAGCAGAAAACCTTGAATAAAAATCAATGTCCTGGAGAGAAGCCAGAGGAGCTGGACTCGGGAGCCATCTATCACTGCCACGGCAGCTCCAAGGCCACAGAGAACAGAGCAAATGAGCAAGTCTATGCCAAGTGGAAACTCTGTGCTGCTTCGGGAATATGCTTCGTCTTCATGATTGCAGAGGCCGTGGGTGAGTATTATTCAAAAAGACTTCTCTGATTAAACAAGCAAACAGACAAAACCCCACATCATTGCAGGAGGGTTACCTAAGTTCTTCTTTTAAAGAAAGATTTCATATTTTCTGTAAGTATGGAGTAACAATATGCTCATTGTAGATAAGTTAGAAAATATTAGGAAACAAAATAAAATTCATTACCATCCCACATTTGAATAGTAACCTCTAATAACATTGTAGAGTATTTTTATACAGTGTATTTTTCTATTCACAACTCAGTTTTTAAAATATAACTGAGGGCATACTGAATGTTTTTGACCACGCCATCACAGATCCTTCTAAAACATTTTTATGCCTGAACAATATTCTATAATACGCTCCACATAATTTACATAACCATGTCTCTATTGTTAGAAATTTAAGGAGTTTTTTTTTCCTGCTATGGACAGTGCTGCAATGAAAACTCGTGAATAAAACTCTGCCTGCCTTTCTGGTTAATCCCTTGAAAGAAACCCCTAAAAGTAGAAAAACTGATTGAAGGATATAAATTATTTTATTACTTCTCGATACATATTGCCAAACTGCTACTCAGAAAGCTTAAAACAATTCATATGTCTTCCTGCTGTATGTGAGAATGACTGTTCAAGTCTTATCAGAACTTATTTTAAACTTTTATTTGTTTTTTAAACTTTATTTATTTACTTTGAGAAAGAGAGAGCAATTTGGGGAGAGGTAGAGAGAAGGAGAAAGAGAGAGAGAGAATGAAAATCCCAAGCAGGCTCCACACTGCTCCCTGTGGACCCCAATGTGGGGCTTGAACTCACAAACTATGAGGTCATGACCTGAGCTGAAAGTCAGACACTTCACCGACTCAGCCACTCATGCACCCCTTAATCTTTTATTTTTAGAAAAATGTGTATTTATTTATTTTGAGAGAGAGAGAGAGAACATGTAGTAGCAGGGAAGGGGGAAACAGAAAGGGAGAGAGAGACTCCCAAGCAGGCTCTGTGCTGTCAGTGTAGAGCCTGATATGGGGCTCAGTCTCAAGAACCGTGAGATCATGACCTGAGCTGAAATGGGGTTGAATGCTTAACTGACCGAGCCACCCTGGTTCCCCAAACTTATTTCAATCTTTTAAAAATCTTTATTAATGTATAGGCAAATATGACTTATTTTAATAGTCATTTCTTTGTTACTGTTAGAATATTTTTTGCATGCTTATTAGTAATCTGTATTTTACTTTGTTGATGCATTTCCTGCTTGCCTCTTAATGTCTCCTAATCATTTGTTTTTTAGATCATTTATCATGCTCTATGTTGATCTCTGAGAACTCTTTATATTGTTAGGATATTGAATTTTTATATTTGTTATAAATACTTCCCCAGTTTTTTGTTTACTTTTTAATTTTTGGTCTGATGTGGGTAAGTTTTAATTTTTTACATATGTAATTGGATGAAACATCCCATTTTGAGCAGATTTCTTTTACTGCTTTTTCACCATTTTAGTGCTTTGGTTCCTACCTACTGAGGAGACAAATACCATTTTGTTGTTCAATTTTTTGCATGTAATTTCAAATCAATGTGAGATTAGATATGCTCTAAGGACTAAGAATTCTTTTTCTAAGTAGCTCACAAAGTTTTCAGTATTATTTATGGAATAATTACTCCTTCCATTGATTTTTGATGTTTCTTTCATCACTTATCAATATTTTATAAAGAACAGGGTTTGGTTCTAAGGTGTTTAATGGATCAGTATTGCTATTCTCTGTTAGTAGTAACATATTTAATTAATGTACATTTATATGTTATAATATCTGTTGTTCTTTCCTAATTATTCCTTGTTTAACAGAAAAAAAGGAAAAGGCTACCCATTTGTTTATTAGTCTAATTAAACACAAGAACCATTGTATTCTCTTCCCTCCAAAATCAAATTATGATTTTACTGGTATGTAAGTTGATTTGGAAACACAGATCTTTTCAAAAACTGTTTTCTAGGAATATGGTATTTCTCCATTTAGCCAAATACTCTATGTCTCTCATCAATGTTTTGCGATTTTATTTAGTTTGCTTATTTGATTGTTTTAGTATAGGGACAGCCTATTTCTTGCTAGGGTTATTTAGATATGTTTGGTTTATTATTCCCAGAGGTGAGTGGACTCTTCCTTTTCTCATGTTCTCTTTTCTAGATGGTTCCTTTTTGTATTCTGGAGAGTTCTCCATTTTGCATATTCATTTTATATTCTAAATGTATCTCGTTATATATTCATTTATATTCTAAATGCATCTCAGCCCCCTTTCCTTGTTCCTCAGTCATCCATTCTTACCTTCCCAGGAGATAACAATTTCTTGTGTAAAACAAAACCCCATATTTCTCTTTTTTCAATAGTAAAAATGTTACATATTTTTACCATGTTAAATAATATCTTATGGCTAAATCAAATCTTATGTTCAACTATTTAACTGTTAAGTGCAATGTTTCCTGAGAGGTTAAGTATTTTTACTATGTTAATGAAGTGGGGGTATTTCCCCCTAATATTTAAATGATAGATAATCAAGGATGATTGTTGACTTTTATCAAGTATCTTTTTTTTTAAACATATTCTGTTAAAAAGTTTTTGACACATTGTTGGTGTGTATTATATTCAGATATTTCCTAATATAATACAATGTCTGCATTTCTGGCATTTTGATGATAATAAGTAGTATTTATTTAATGCTTATTATGTGCCAGAAATTGTGATGAATGCTTTCTATCATTTTACTTTACTTAATCCTGTCGAAATCTGAGAGGTAGGCCTGATTATTAGTTGCATTATGTGGATGAGGGACCTGAAACACAAAGAGTAAAGGTCCCTACTTGAGTCCCACACCTTGTACGTGGGCAGGCAGTCTAAATTCTGGGGCTCATGTTCATAGGCTCTCACTACAGTGACTCTCAAATGGACTGGTGGACCATTCGTTCAATGCATTGCTCAATCTGGGCCACTCACATTATAATTAGGATTTTTTATCTTTATTGATAATTGAAATTTAATGATAGTTTTCTATTATGGAGCTATTTTTCTAAGTTTTTGAAGTAGAGATACACGTATTAAAATGAAAAGTTTGGTTTTAATGATACTTTGTATAAGAAAATAGAAACCATTTTTGTAACATTGTGATTATCTCTTCCTTTTTAAGAACTCCCTGGTAAATTGTCTAGCTTTGGAGACATTCTTGGAAATAATTTTTAACATATATTTAAGAGCTTCTTCCTCATTTATTGATGTACTCAAATTTTTTACTTCATGAGTAAATTTGGGTCATTTGTGTTTTCCAAAGTCAGCCATCTCATTGAAGTTTTCCAATTTATTATCATACAATGGAGCATGACAATTTTATATTCATATTCTCTTATTTCTTCTAGCTACTTTCTCATTTTGATATTTTTTATGTATTTTCTTTTCCTTGATTTAACTTAGCAGATGTCTGATTTATTGATATATGTATTTATTGAATATATTATCATCTAAATTTTTCTTTTCAGTTCATAATTTTGCCTTTAAAAACATTTGTTACTTTATCTTTCTTCAAGGTTGTAGTCTTATTGCATATTTTAATATCTTGAATTACATCTTCTGATTATCTTTATCCCATATTTTTATTAATAAAATTATGTTTAGCTATGTACTTATTCAGTCTAAAGTTTTGACTTTATTATTTGACTTAATATTTATTTTAAATTATTCAAATTTATATATTATTTTTGAGTTTATTATTTTTTCTCAATAAAATGTAAAAAGCATACTAGAAACTCCCTGGGTTATAGTATCATAAGCTATGACCAACCCATTACCACTATTACCTGTTATACTTTTACCAATTTTCTGGCTTCATTTTCTATTACAAAAAAGGAGGGCCAAATTAATGATAATTTGAGACTGGAGGAAAACAGAATCTGATAACTTTGTTTGTTTGTGTTTTGTCTTTTGGACTATCATAGCTAGAAATCAGAATTAATTGCTTTCTTAAACCTATAGAGTCTGATGATCTGTATATTTATATTCAGACTTTTATTTATTTTTTTTTAATGTTTATTTATTTTTGAGATAGAATGTGCACAAGTGGGGGATAGGCAGAAAGACAATGGAACAGAGGATGTGAAGTGGGCTCTGTGCTGACAGCAAAGAGTCGACATGGGGCTTGAACTCAGGAACCATGAGATTATGACCTGAGCTGAAATCAAGAGCTAGACGCTTACCCAGCTAAGCCACTCAGGCGTCCCTTTCTCAGACTTGTATACTTTTGAAAACTGGAAAAGAACTTAAACTTACCCAGTCCAAGACAAATCCAGGGTTGGCAAATAATTTTCTAGTCAAAGATTCTAAAATTAATTGATACCACACAATTTCTAGAGCGTGATAAGTCTTTTGAAGGAACCAACTAAATAGCTTAATTAAGTGGCAAAGAATTTAATTTTAGTAGTTCCAATTAGAAAATTCACTTGGAAAAGCCACTGACACTTATGTCAGATGTGCATTCTTTTTTAATTATTCAAATTCATAAGATCACGGACAATATTGCTCATGTAAGAGATGGACAAAATGGAAAATCTAAAAAACAGAATCCATTCAAAATGTGATTTGAGGGGCACCTGAGTGGCTCAGTTGGTTGAGTGACTGACTCTTGATTTTGGCTTGTGTCATGATCCCAGAGTGGTGGGATTGAGTCCTGTGTTGGGCTCTGTGATGACAGTGCAGAGCCTGCTTTGGATTCTCTCTTTGCCTCTCTCTGTGCCCTTCCCCAGATTGCACAGGTTCTTTCTCTCTGTCTCTCAAAATAAATAAATAAAATTTTAAAAGTGTGATTTTAAAAGGTGATGTTCTGGAAATTCATAGCTTTCTAGATAAAGCACTGACACCACCCCATGCAAACACAGCTCAGTTAGATTAACTGGCTTGTTTTCTCCATTACTTTCTTCCTCTGCTTCTCCCTGAATCCATGTCGATGCTGAGAACAGATGTTCTTCCCAGTCAATGTCTAATCAACAGTATGAAATGAGATGGTCCCCCATTCATAAAACTCACTTTTCTCCTCATACCTTTCCTATGCCCTGGCTTTAAAATGACATTATTTCTAGGAACGGAGGAAAGAAAAATTATTCACTTGGAGTGAACAAATCAATTTCCCTCTTCCCTCTCATTCTTAATAATTAATTCATCTATGACTTCTAGAAAAAAGTGATGTTACCATGAGGGAGAAGAAGGGGAAAAATAGTTGGGGAGAGGGAGGCAGGCAAACCATGATAGACTCTTGAATGCTGAGAACAAACTGAGGGCTGATGGGGGTGGGGGAAAGGGGGGGTGATGGGCATGGGGGAGGGCACTTGTTGGGAAGAGCACTGGGTGTTATATGGAAACCAACTTGACAATAAACTATTTAAGAAAAAAAAAAAAAGAAAGTGATGTTGTCAGTAAAGGAATTAAATGGGTACTCACAGAAGCATTTGCAATTTGAGCTGCATTGATTTTGAGCTGATTTTCCTAAAACATTGTTCTCATCATGTTAATTCTGTCTTCAAAATTCTTTAGTGGCTCCTCTCCGCTTAATTCAGTACTTCACACCCTTCTCCCCACCCTGGCAAGCACAGGAAATTTTACTGACAACTGGGGTAAACTCACAAGGGTGTTGTAGCAGGAGAGGCTTCCTCTGTGGTAGGTCCCACTTGGCTGTCCCATGTGAAAAGAGCTCAGTATGTTCGAAAGCTCTGGAATTCTACACAAAATGAAAAATTCTTACTTTGACTTTCAAGTCATTCCACCCTCTGGCTGCCAAACTGACTATTCAGCTTTTACTGCTTCATTACATGACTCTTCTGTTTCAGCTATTTATTCATCCTGTGCCAAATAATGGTTGCACCTTAAAGTCTCTGTAGCTTTTGCTTATGTCTTTTTATTTGACTGGAAAAGGCCTCTCCTCATTCCCCATAATCATCAAAACCCTGCTCATCATTCAACACCCAACTAGACCTCACCTCCTGCTTAAAGTCGTTCTTGATCAGGTCAGAGAAAGTAACTGTTATTCTCACGTTACTTTTGGGAATCTAGGAGGTCCTCATACAGGATATGGGATTTGAGACAGGACTTGAAGTTTGCATAGGAATTGAGGGGTGGCTAAAAGAGAGAGATTAAAAAAGGGCCTTTCAGAGAGAGGGCCCTGACTATTGCTATGGTTCAGGAGGTAGTAAATATCAGCCTTGCCTGGAAAGATTTTAAGTGGGTAGGTCTCAAAAGGACAGGAAATCTGTATTCTTAGAAGGCAATTCAAGTGAGAGGCACCTGGGTGGCTCAGTCAGTTGAGCATTTGACTTTGGCTCAGGTCATGAGCTCACAGTTCTTGGGTTTAAACCCCACACCAGGCTTTATGCTGACAGCAAGGAGCCTGCCTCAGATTCTCTGTCTCTGTCTCTCTGCCTCCCTGCCTGAACCCTGCTCACTCACATACACACTCTCTCTCAAAAATAAATAAACATTTAAAAAAATTAAAAGAAAGAAAAAAGAAAGCAATTCAAGTGATTCTTGATGCCACTGTAGTGGTCAGATATTGCCTGTTCAGGAAGCTTTCTCCTACTCACTGTGCTAATTCCATTTCTGGTCATCCTGGACCAAGAACCTCATGCTCACAGGTGAGGCTGTGTATGACATTCCAAGCTGGATTACTCAGAGTCTCGGGGTCTTTTTATAGGAAGGATACATGGTGGGGGGTAGGGAGGGGGGGAGGGGGGAAGGAAGGCACTCTATCTTCTGGAAATACTATGCTGTAATGATATAAACTTGGAGCTTCCAGAGACCAACCTTTCTTGCTAAGGGTAAAGTAGTCTATCTTCAGTAGGACAATAAATAACAATATTTAGAGACAGAGCAGCCCCCACCCCCACAAACATTATTTGAACCTTAGTATTAGGCTGCACTAGACCCAATCCCACCTTGATATGTTCTCAGTTATTTGAGCCAGTAAATTATCATTTGGTTGTTGTTGTTGAAGCTAGTTTGAATTAGGCATTTATTATTTACCACTGAACCTATCTGAAAATCTATCTAAGTCAGCGATGTAAGAGAAAACACAGTGAGTGGAAAATGAAACTAGAATGGTATTGGGGGTTCAAGAAAGAGTGTGAAGCTTGGATGGTGAATCCGGATTAATTCTATAGGCCTTGTGGAATAAGATGACATTTAGAACTGGTCGTGGAGCAGATTGGAGGAAAGAATTAAGGAAGGCTATAAGCAATAGCGTGTCTACTCCTAATGGGCCTTTGAGCCTAATGAATTGGGACTCTTTGTGACTGTTTGTGAAAATTACTAATTATGGAAAGGCCCTAACAGGCACATGTACACATGTATCCCTATTTGAAAAGGCAGATGTACAGACCCCGAGACCTCACAAAAATCAGCTCAAGTATGACCATTACTGGAAGCAATTGAGAATGGTCAGAGAGAGATGCCCTGATGCAGGACTGTTTCGAGTATAAAGAGTGATGGAGAACACATGAGGTTGCTAGACAGAAAAACAGCTGGGAGCTGGCAGGGGAAGAGAGTAAGTAGCTCAGGGTACAAAAATTCTCTTAGAGAAAGCTATAACTGGGGGGTTTGATACCCATGAGCTTTACTGATAAGGGTGCTGGCTTCATACTATAGTGAGGGTGTCTCAGAGCCTTAGGCTACTTACATTTTTTTGAGGTTCTTGGTGTTAAAAATTTAAGAAGTGTCAAAACACACCATGTAAACTGTGGTGTGTTTTAATTACTTGTTAATAACTGCATGCATTTTTGATATATCACATTATATAGTGTAATAATGCTATCATAAGACAGTTAAAGTATTTTAGAAATATGCATTAAGAGCATACAGTGGTGTCTTCCAGTAATGAGACATAGGCTGATGTTGTCAGAGAGACATTTGCTTCTTTGATCCTGTCAGTATGTTTCTGTTCTCCACACAAAATATCATGTGTACATAACGCACACTTTCTGGAGCTGAGTGAATATGAGACCCACGCCCAGTGGCTCCCCCAGTGACCTCCTGTCCTGTCATCCCACAGGCCCTAAGAAAAGTGTGTTTCCAGAACATAGTCCTTAGTACCTCTTCTATCTTGTTATCAGTGCATTGCTTTCTACATCTTGACATAAACCATAAATGAGTGCTCCTGTCTTACTTCATGCCTTCATGGCATCTTCTGGGCTATCACTGCTCTATCTTTAACCAATAGCTCCTTCTCCCTCCAGGTCAGCCTCCACATTGCTGGCAAAGATGTCTGTCTTAAATACAGATCTGAGCATGTTGCAACCTTATGCCTCAATATCACACCAGATTCCCATATCCCATAACCTTATCCCATATCCATAGATCGATATCCCATATCCTTATCCCATACGATAGCATTCAAATTCTTTGGTATGACATAATTTCCCAAGAGGATCCCCCAACCCACTTTTCCATTCTCATTTCTGGTGATTCCTCCAATACCCCACACCTCCTATTCCACAAAGGGGCTGTCTTCTTTCATTTCTCTCTGTTTTTTGTTTCTGCTATTACCTTTTCCTGAAAAACCTTTCCCTTCTAGCACATTCTTACCCCTCTGTCCTGTGAAAAGTTCCTCAATGCTCCCAAGGAGGGTGGTTTTCTGATCCTCTGGCCCCCTGTACATGTCTACAGTATAGATAATGTTAACAATGAGATCACTGAAGGGAGGGACTGTGATTTGTTTAACTTTGTTTATCTTTGTTTAACCCATTCCTATACTATGCACAGCAAGAGCTCAATAAATACTGGCTGGATGACTGTGTTAATTGTTGGTAATACCCCATACTTTCAGGAACAGACACAAGTTTAGTCAGAAACTACCTCTTGCAAACAGTTTTCTCCACAGAGAAATGAGCAATTTAGTACAATTGCTCAGTTTTCTGGATTATTCTTATAAGTAGAAAGGTTAGTTGCAAAATGGTTCTCACTTCCCAGGCCTCCATAGAAGTATGTTTCTTCCAAAGCAAGTCCTTTTTCTCTCTCAGTTGCCTCCTGATTCAGCTGGACCTGTTGAAGAATTCCTAGAGGACTTCATTTCCTTGACTTGGGCTACAATTTGAGCCCAGCACATGGAATCCTCACCATCATTCATTGCGGCCGACTATTTATCTATATGTAGTCATTCTCTGAGTAAGATATAATCCATTATTAACACAGCTTTATTATCAGACCCGAGTTTGGCAGATAGAGCAACAGTAGACGGTAATTGGAAGAAAAGCTGATTTGTTGGCAAAATGTTGCTTTTTGACTAATGAATCATTCTGATTTTTTGCACTGACAGCTCAGTAACAAACTTGAAGACTACTTTGTATCAGACCATTAAACTTTGACAAACCAGTTATTAACTACAGCTAGAGCCAGTGGTCTGTGGGGATTATTGCAATTATGAGCCATATCTGTAATTTTTAAAAATCATTAGCTGAGACAAGGTGGGTTTGATGACGGAGAGGCTTCTGACTGATAGGGTCCATCACCTCATTGTACACTGGCAATAAACAGCTGCCAGGGAGATAATCGGTCAGCAACAGCTCTTTCTGGAGGAAGATGTAGTGAGAGCAATAAAGACTGTTCTCAAAGAATGAGCCCTGCTTGGGAAGGCAGAGACAAGAATTTCTTCTGACTTGTATTTTGGAGGCTGGAGGTCTTTTCTCTAAGGAGAACTCAGAGGCAGTAGGGAAGGCAAACCAATGGACAGAAAAGTAAAGTGGCACCACCTTGGCTTGGGTTCTTTTCCTATGATTGTTGTTATACTCAAGGACCCCAATGGAAGGTGCCTGCACTTTTCTTTACTGCTCCCTACCATTCATAATGGGGATCTTGAACTAAGGTGGATAATATAAATTAGTAGAGCAGAAGGAAGTGATTAAAAACTGTGGTAAAATTACAAGTCAAATACAAACATAGCTGTGGGCTGTGACTCCTGAGTTACAGACAAAAGTCCAAGTATTCAACCTTAAGTGTAAGACTCTTCAAATCCAGTCCACATGTCTCCAGCCTCATCCTTTTGTGTTTTCTGAACTCTTATGTCTTGGTCCAACTGTGATGTTCTGTAAATGTGATGTGACCCACACTTTCCCATCTCTGTACCTTTGATCTCCCAGGAATGGCTGCAACCTTGAAATCCATTTCTATTTGTTCAAATCCTATCCACTCTCTGGGTATCTGTTTCTTGTAAAATTGGGAAGAAGAGGTAGATTAAATCAACGTTAAGACCCTTTCTCTGATAAAGTTTTGTGAGTCTGTGGCATGTTTCACCAAGTATGGTTAATATGCATGTGAATCTAGTTGCATTTCGGGGCTCTTAATCCCATGTAATGTTCTGTATCCCCTAGGAGGGCACATTGCTGGGAGTCTTGCTGTCGTCACAGACGCTGCCCACCTCTTAATTGACCTGACAAGTTTCCTGCTCAGTCTCTTCTCCTTGTGGTTGTCATCAAAGCCCCCCTCAAAGCAGCTGACATTTGGATGGCACCGGGCAGGTACAGTTCACCCATTGAGCATTAATGGCAAAGTAGTGCTGCATGGTCAAATCAAGGATAAAAACAGAAGCGACAAAGCAAAGCCTTGTCCAGAAATCCCTTAGAGGCACAAATGGTATTCAGGATACAAAGGATGTGTACGTGAAAACATGTGTTCTCAAGGATGATTTGGCAAAAAGCCAGATTCACTGTGCTATCTCTATTCCAATTGAACAATAAAAACACATGTATCACTTTTGCAGCCACCCTAGCCCAAGGGTCTCAGCTTACAGTAAGGGCCATGATACCATTCATCAAGTTCCTCTGCATCTGGGAGGGAGGATGGGATAAAGCTTCTACCATTTGTAAAGTCAGGCACAGAGAGCCCAAGGGAGCTAGAGAGATTGAAGAACTTCTCACAGGTAAGTAGAGAATAGAATTTGAAGGAGAATTTAGGGCAGAGCAAAGAGGGCCAACAGGCTGGCATGGCCAGCCTGCATTGGAAGTTACCTCTAGATACAGACCACAACTTAGACACTGACAATTTTGGGTTGTGGTTTTTCAAGCTTAAAATGGGAGGAAGTTCTCATTACACATGAAATAATTTATCATCGCAAGTGTTTTGAATTGCCTTTCCTTTAACATTCAGAGGGAGGGAGATGGGGAGAGAGAGAGAGGCAATAAACATCAATAAAAATAATTTGTGACAATGTGGCCTGAAGATGCTTTTCAGTCCCTGAACAGTGTTACCCTTGGAAAACATGTATTTTTGGCTGAGTACCTGTCATTTCTATAAATTTTTACATGTACTCTCCCCTTTCTGATACTATTGGTCAAAGCTCTTTTGTAAACATAGGATGTTTTATAAACATAGGTATAACTCAGAATTTAGAATACTGCTTGTACTTTCTCATCTTGGTGATGGAAGCTCATGAAGGTTGACACTCCAGAAAACCAGGGCTGTTCAGTAGCACCCTCTGCTTTCAAAGAAATGTTCTATAATACAGAGTATAATGCGGCCATAGAGCAATTTAATGTGGCTACTGTTACTAAACAACTGGATTATTTTAATTTAATTTAATTTATTTTAATTTAATTTAATTTAATCTTATTTTATTTTATTTCATAGAACACGCATACCTGTATGTGAGTAGAGGAGGGGGTGAATGGGAGAGACAGAATTTTAAGCAGGCTCCATGTTCAGTGCAGAGACTCCAACACTTAGCTCAACCTCACGACCGTGAGATCATGACCTGTGCTGAAACCAAGAGTCAGATGCTTAACTGAATGAGCTGCCAGCCACCCTGAAGAACTGGATTTTTAATATGTTAATTTAAAGGCATACAGCAACAGTGATGATGGTTACTATATTAGGCAGCACTGCTATTAGACATATAGGTGAAAATGAACTAGCTTGTCAAACAAATAATTTCACGGATGACTTTGTTTAGGAAAAAGTTAAGTATAAAAAGTGAATTTATTAAAAAAAATTAAGTGGCTAATAAGACAGATGGCATGTGGACGTGGTAAAAATCATGAAGGCTGCATGTAAGTGATTGAAGCTGGGGATACAATAGCCCCATACCAGGAAACAATACATTATATTGTTCTGCTTTGAAAGGGAGAAGATCAAAGGTAAGGAAGATCCCTGGCCACTGACTCTAGAATACTTCTAGGCACTCGAAGCCTTTTAGTACCTACCTACAAGGTTGAGTTAAAGATCAGGGAGAGTGTTAAGGAACTCCTAAGTGAGCAAATGTGCTTTACTCAGCCTGCAGGCAGAACACTACCTTCTCTTTGTTTTATTTTATTTTCTTTCATAGTTCATTGCCAAGTTGGTTTCTATATAATACCCAGTGCTCATCCCAATAAGTGCCCTCCTCCATGCCCATCACTCCCCTTCTCCTCTCACCCACCGCCATCAACCTTCAGTTTGTTCTCAGCATTCAAGAGTCTCTCAAGGTTTGCCTACCTCTTTCTCCCCAACTATTTTTTCCCCTTCTCCTCCCCCCTAGTCCTCTGTTAAGTTTCTCCTGGTCCACTTTTAAGTGAAAACATATGGGATCTGTATTTCTCTGCTTGACTTATTTCCCTCAGCATAACACCCTTGAGTTCCATCCACATTGCTACAAATGGCCAGATTTCATTCTTTCTCATTGCCATGTAGTATTCCATTGTATAGATATACCACATCGTCTTGATCCATTTGTCAGTTGATTCACATTTAGGCTCTTTCCATGATTTGGCTATTGTTGAAAGTACTGCTAAGAACATTGGGGTACATGTGCCCCTATGCATCAGCACTCCTGTATCTCTTGGGTAAATTCGTAGCAGTGCTATTGCTGGGTCATAGGGGAGTTCTATTGTTAGTTTTTTAAGGAACCTCCACACTGTTTTCCAGAGGGGCTGCACCAGGTTACATTCCCACCAACAGTGTAGGAGGGTGCCCATTTCTCCACATCCTTGCCAGCATCTAGAGTCTCCTGATTTGTTCATTTTAGCCACTCTGACCAGTGTGAGATGGTATCTCAGTGAGATTTTGATATGTATTTCCCTGATGATGAGGAACGCTGAGTATCATTTTATGTGTCTATTGACCATCTGGATGTCCTCTTTGGAGAAGTGTCTGTTCATGTCTTCTGCCCATTTCTTCACTGGCTGCAGCAATTTCTTACTTGACACATCCCAAAAGGCAAGGGAATCAAGAACAAAAATGAACTATTGGGACCTCATCAAGATAAAAAGCTTCTGCACAGCAAAGGAAACAATCAATAAAACTAATAGGCAACTGACAGAATGGGAAAAGATAGTTGCAAATGACAGATAAAGGACTAGTATCCAAAGTCTATAAGGAACTCACCAAACTCCACACCGAAAAAACTATCTTATCTTTACATATTAATACACGTGTCTCCGCTCTGATACTTCTTTTCCATATAGTTGCTCTTAAATTGCAGTTAGAGTGTTGATATACTCTGAGCTTGCTTGTGTGTTTATAATACGTTGGGCTGGCAAATGAAACTCAATTCCATCAAGTACCATCTGAAGCCCTCCCTTGTTACTATTTTATTCCATACAAGGTACCGGTACTGGCAAATTGTAAATGTTTTATGGTGAAATTAAGTTTCTAAATACATTTTGCTCTTTGTGTCTCATTATTTGATTTCCTAATAAGTTTCAATCATTTTAGCACCTGTTTAAATTAAAATCCCTGAGGAAAACAGCAATGGCAGATAGCAATTAATATACTTTAAAAATTTGCTAGAAATTACTTAGTAATATGGAGCATAATGAACTCAGATGCTGGTGTCTTATGAATGTAACATTAAGGTGAATCATCTTAGTGCTAAAACCCATTTACACTTTTGCTTTGTGAATCACAGAGTGAACTAGTTAGTTTAGAGCCTCTTTTTGCAGGGGGACAGGTTGGGGGGAGGCAAGGAACATCAATGCCATATGACTCCTGGGAGGTTAAGGTGACTCACAAATTCTCTGTGTATGGGTGTCTGTGTGCTTGAATCCCTAGAGATCCTCGGTGCCCTGCTGTCCATCCTGTGCGTCTGGGTGGTGACTGGTGTGCTCGTGTATCTGGCATGTGAGCGCCTGCTCTACCCTGATTACCAGATCCATGCGACTGTGATGATCATCGTTTCAGGCTGTGCAGTGGTAGCCAACATTCTGTAAGTCACCCCACATGCCACCCATAGAAGCTTGGCTTTAACCCTGTGTGGACACAGAAAGTGGGGTTTTTGTTGATGTTTGGTTTTGCTTGATTTTTCCATTTGTGAAGATGGTGAACTGAATAAATTGCCAATGAGGTAGTACAGAGCCAGGATCTGAATCTAGATCCATGAGGCCCAGAATTGAGCTCATAGCTAGTCTGCACTCTCATACATATTGATGGTTCCATATGGGAAATGACTTCCTCCTCTTTTTTTAATTTTTAAAAATGTTTTATTTATTTTTGAGAGAGAGAGAAACAGAGCATGAGTGGTGGAGGGGCAGAGAGAGAGGAGACACAGAATCCAAAGCAGGCCGTAGGCCCTGAGCTGTCAGCACAGAGCCCAACCTGAGAGTCAAACCCATGAACTGTGAGATCATGACTTGAGCCAAAGTCAGACACTTAACCAATTGAGCCACCCAGGCACCCCATTCTATTTGTTTTTTTTGTTACATGATCACAGTAGGGGTTCTCAGGTGCTGGGTTGGAAGGGATCTTACATTTTATTTACTCCAGTCCCCATCCTACTTTTGAATTCTCTTTTGCAACATCCTCATAAAATAGTCATCAGTGTCATATATTTTAACAGAACTAATGACAGGGAATTTGTTCCTCTCAAAAACAGTCTATCTTATCTTTGTATCATTGTGACTGCATGAAAACTCCTTTTTAAGCTGTATTAGCTAAATTCTCTCTTTAGTTTCCACCCCTTGGTCTCTTTTCTTATCTAGGCAGTCATTTTTTTTTTAAATTTTTAAACGTTTATTTATTTTTGAGAGGCAAAGGGAGACAGAGCACAAGCAGAGGAGGGGCAGAGAGAGAGGGAGATACAGAATCCTAAGCAGTCTTCAGGCTCTGAGCTGTCAGCAAAGAGCCTGACGTGGGGCTTGAACTTTCGCGCAGTGAGATCATGACCTGAGCTGAAGTCGGTCACTTAACTGACTGAGCCACCCAGGTGCCCNTTGATAGCTTGATTCTGGACAACCCTACTTAAAACTGTATCACCGATCTACTGACCTACCTACCTATCAGTCATCTGTAGTGAACAGAATAATGGCCCAAAGATTTCCATATTCTATTCATTGGAACTTCTGACTATGTTAACTTACATGGTAAAAGGAACTTTGGACATGTGATTAAGTTCAGAATGGATCTTGAGATGGGGAGATTATCCTGGGTTATCCAGACAGGACCAATGTAACCAGGAAGATTCTGTGAGAGGGACACTTGAGGTAAGAGTGAAGGGAAGATGCTGTATTGATGGCTTTGAGAGCAGAGAAAGGATACTGGAGCTAAGGAAAGAAAGTGATCTCTAGAAGCTGGAAAAGGTAAGATAATGAATTCTTCCCTAGAATCTCCAGAAGGAATGTAGTCCTGCACACCCAGTTTAGACCTCTGACCTCCAGAAGGTCTTGTTCTAAGCCACAGAAGCTTTGTAATAATTTGTTATAGCAGCGAAAAGAGACTCATACACACTGTGTATCATCTATCTATCTTGCAATGCAACATGATACATGCGATGAGGTAGGCTTATACCTGAAAGTGAGGAAGAATCATATTTTAAACAGTGTCTTTTAAGGAAAGCAGAGTGGAATCTCTGGTATTAAAGGAAAATCTGAACATGTATATCTTGAAAAAGCTCCTTGGGGCACTCTAATATCCATACCTTGTGCCTGCCTCAGTCCCTCACCTCTTAGCGTGCAAACTGTTGCTCGAAATCTCTGAGTTAAACAATTAGAGGAGTGGTATTTGATGGCTATTTCTGAGTAGATCCCTATTTCTATCCAGTTAACTTGAAAATGTGTTTCATATTGACACTGGGAGAAAAAGTGTGTGGAGATCAATGCAAATCTATCAGGATAAGGAGACAAATACGGCAGAGCACATGTGCTGCTGACTGGGGGTCAATAACATCATCTTTGCATAAGGAGAACAATATGTCCACAAGACAGCAGGGAAAATGAAAATATTAATAATTTCCCAAGACTCATAGTCACATAGGTTGTGTTGATGCTACATGAATATGAAGGGTACAGCTAGCTAACTTCCCCATATATCTAGAACCTTGATAATTGAGGTTAACTTTCTAAATAGATGCATCCAAATTTTCTTCTTACAACAGCTGCTTTTGAACTTTGATCTTAACATTGCAAATGCTTTTCCTACTTAGAAAGACAAGGGAATTGAAAAGTGGTGACTTCCATGGGCAAATAGGTAGTTATTTGTAGATAAATATACTGAGTGACTATAATGTTCTCTCCCAGAACTGGGATTATAGGTTTCAAGCGCTGCTAGATGCTGTGTTGTCTGAATACAGAAATATCAGAACCATCATTTGGGAATAAATCAATTCCTTGTAGACTCCAAATCAGGACAGAAAGTTCTAACAGAAGTTGCAAAGGGATTCTAGAATGAAGATTATTGACAGAGCCTTAAGGCTATTGAATGCTGTTTTCTCTGCCTGAAATATTCTCTCCCCTCCAGCTTATAATTTAAGTCTAACATAACCTTTCAAATTCAACTCAATTACTTTGTTTAACTAAATCGGACATCTTGTTGTATTATCTATTGTACCTGTTCTTAGTAGGCTTATTAAAATGAGTATTTTCCATTTATGGGTGTCTTTTTAAAATCTCTGCCATCTCCATCATACTTAAAGCTACACTGGAGGGGGACCATGTCTGTTTCATTCACCTTTATAACACAAGTATTTAACAGTGGCTGGCATACAAGAGTCCCTAAGTTTGTTTGTTTGTTTGTTTTTTTAATAAAATGAGTGAAAGAATGAATGACAACATGATGAGCACACATGGATAGATCTGGAAAGAGAGTATGTTAACTGCTAGCCATATTAAGCTGTCTGAAGATTCTTAAATGGTAATTATTAATTAAGGGTGACTTTCTGCCCAAACATTGACTATCTGAAAACCTTACATTATATTATTATCAAATCTTGCTGGATAGCAGTCATTCCACTTTGTGGATTATAACCTTAGATTTAACAGACACTTTACCAGCAAACAGACTGAGATGTGTGGTACTAAACAATAATTTTTTAAAACTTTTGTTCCAAAATAAAATCAGGTACATAATTTATAGTGCCTAATATTCTCTCTTTGACTTGGATAGATGTTAAATTTTGCAATATGTTATAATATAGAGAGAATGAGAACACAGCTCATATTCTTAGGGCTATATAAATATATATGTTTTTATATATATTTGCATATACATATACATTACATATATATGTACATACATACATATATTAATATATTTTAGTCTCTTGTTAATAGCTAATATACACAAGTACATCATTGGCCATTAAAATTATTCAAAATTTAAATTCTCATAGAAATAAAATTAAGTAAAATAAAATATTTTTAAAAATCCAAACTTGATGAAATTTTCTTATTTTGTTTTACCCCTTTCTGCTGCTTTACATTTGAAACCAGTATATTTAATTAAGCTCCCACCAAAGCTCAGCTTTAAGCCTAGCTCAGTGCCTGACATTTAGTAGATGCTCAATAAGTGATATTTTGCCTCCTCATTGTCAAATACTTTCATCTAGGAAGTGATGTTTTCCAGTTTTAATATGAACCAGAGTAGCATTATGTATATGGAAGAGAAAACAGGTGAACCTTTGTTGTATGTCCTTATGTAAAAATTTAAAACTTGTATGATGCATTTGTTTTCAAAACTAGTCCAAAATAGTACATTTTACAGCATCAATATTTCAACTATCTGCCATCTTGGATAATACATGCCCTTGTCAACTGCTTTATTATGCTGCATAGGTTTTCAATGCCTAAACTCATGGGTGCTAAGAACATCCTTCTCTCTTTCAGACTAAGTGTGATTCTGCACCAGAGACATGCTGGACACAATCACAAGGAACTGCAAGCCAATGCCAGTGTCAGAGCAGCTTTTGTACATGCCCTGGGAGATCTATTTCAGAGCATCAGTGTATTAACCAGTGCACTTATTATCTACTTTAAGGTGAGTATGTTTGAGTTTACCCACTGCCATAGTAAGTTTATAGATTAGGTAGTACAGAAGCTGATTTGCCACTATTAACTTAAACAAAGGTGGCCAGCCTATATTTGTCTATACCATCTACTTCACAAGGTTTCAACAATCAACCAACCAACCAACCAACCAAACAAACAAACAAACAAACATTCAAAGCTCAAAACCTTAGACTTTCCAAATTCCCAAGTACTATGTATCCAATTGTAGGGCTGTCAGTCTTTCCAGAAAGTAGTTCCTTTTGTCATAGAGTTAAGATGAACAGCAATCAACCATGAGTACCTTAGGATTCTTGGATTATAAGCAACAGAAAGGATGTCTAGTTTACTTAAGCGAAAATATATTTATTAGCTGAAATTTATTGGATATACTCTTGGATGGAAATCAAGGTAGAAATAAGGGCAGCATTAGGTATCCTAGGTTTCAGAAACTATCCAAATTCGGTCCTAGCTACCAGTGCAGAAATAAGTGAGTCAACCAATTTTTTCCATTTCTTGCCATTATGCTGGAGATTCATATTTCTGGGAAAGAGAGTCCACCAGACCTAGCTTGGGTCTTATACCTGCTGCTTGGCTGGAGAGGGAGAGCACCTGATTGATTGTCCCACCAATATCACCCCCAATGGGGAAAGATAATTCTCCCCCCACCTCCCTCTCCCAAACAGAGTGTTAATGGAAAGTTGGGATGGATCCTGGATGAACCTCTGACCCTAAACAGACATTTAGTATAGAACTGTATTTTTTGTACCAAGAACTAACAAAAGTCGGTTGGGTTACAGGTAGGGGTAATGGAAAAGAAGAGCATTTAGCTCTGTTGTTTGCATCTTGACTGTCCAGTTATAAGGGAGTCTTTGTTATTTATACTAAAAAATGAAAACACATACATAAAAATTATAAAGACATATCTGAATTTAATTGAGCAAATATTCACTGAAAGCTTAAGTTTAAGACAGAATCATTCAAACTTGTGCTGGGTAGTAGAATTTGAGTTTCTCAAAGGAAACAATGCATGGACTTTCCTGTGACACAAAACTTCATCCAGGGCAGAAGAATAGACAGGTATGTCTTCTGGAGCTAATAGCTCCAATGATGAGACAGGGCAAGAATGAGGCCTCAGCTCATACTCTTAGGGCTTAATCAAAGATGCCTGTCTCGAATATGTGTCATCCTGAGGAGGGAAAGGAAACAACCCCAGTCTGCCAAGACCAAGCTCTACCTGGATCTTGGTCATATGCAGCTTCTAGGCAGGTGATATCCTTTCTTCTCATCTTATAAGGAAGGCTGAAAATCCATTGACTGTTATATAAACTCGTGCATATTTTCATCACATACTCTATTAAGAGTATGTGCTTCTATTAAGAGAAAAGTCAAATCAGGCCTTTGGAAAGAACACTCAAGGACACTCTCCTTTAATTTAAATTTAACTTTTAAATTTCTTTAGCCACTGATAGTTTAAAGCTTAAAAGAAGGATTAAGCAAGAAACTGATCCCATTCACAATTGCACAAAAAACCATAAAATACCTCGGAATAAACCNGGAAGTCTTGCCTCTGAGTTGGATGTTAAGTTTCAGGGAGGTGAAAGGGTGATAGAAAAAGAAGCAGGGAGGTTTACTCATTTTATTAATCAGACTTTCTGCATGGAAGGCCTGAATTTGGTTAACTGAAGTCCCTATATTTTCTAGCCAGACTATAAAATGGCTGACCCAATCTGCACATTTGTCTTTTCCATCCTGGTTTTGGCCAGCACCATCAGTGTCTTAAAGGACTTCTTCACCTTACTCATGGAAGGTAGGAGTGATTTTATTAATATTTCCAGGATCAGTGTTTTCTCTTCTCTATAATCACAGAAGGGAATGGCATCAAGGTAAACCTACTGTTAATTTGTATTATGAGGCAAATATAAATTTATAAGGAATTTTTGTGAAAACAAATATTATGATTTTTATTCATATGGGAACAAATAAAAAGAATTGCCTTCTCTTTTTTCCTCCAGAAACTATTAAATGATATGGTATATGACAAAAACAATATGTACAAATACTAAGGATAGGCACTGGGGGAGATATTGCAAAAATATATATTTCTCCCTATATATATGGAAAAGGCCTAAGAAAAATTGAATAAGCTATCTCTTAGGCAGCATTATAACTACTATGAAGGGCTTGCCTAAAACCCTTGTTAGACCAGGCCAGCACTCAAACTTCAGTGCATCAGAATCACGTGGGGTCTGTTAAAACACAGATTGCAGGGCCCACCCCGATAGTTCCTGAACCAGTAGGTCTGGGACAGCATCTGAGAATTTGAATTTCTTTCCTTTCTTTCTTTTTTTTTTTAGACTTTTAAAAATGTTTTATTATTTTTGAGAGAGGGAGAGAGACAGCATGAGCAGGGGAGGGTCAGAGAGAGGGAGATACAGAATCTGAAATAGGTTCCAGGCTCTGAGCTGACCATCAGCACAGAGCCTTATGTGAGGCTCAAAGCCACGAAGAGTGAGATCATGACCTGAGCTGAAGTCAGATGCTTAAAGAACTGAGCTACCCAGGTGCCCCGAGAATTTGAATTTCTAACAAGATGCTGATGTTGCTGGACCAAGGACCACACTTTGAGAAGCATTAGAATGACCTTTTCATACTACTTAAGGGTTACTACATGAAGGCCCTGAAAACAGAACCTAGAAAAGTCCTTCAGAATTAGAGGTTTGCATCATACCAAGCATTTGGATGATCAAGAATATCCAGACATTGGCTTGAACTTTTCTTTTTTGTACAGCACGTTTGACATCAGGCAGACAGACTCTCAGAGTGCAGATGCCTTCACAAAAGCCCACATTTCCTTAGCATTCACTGCTGAGCACACATTTAAGGGCTTTGTTCCTTTGGGCACCATAATTGTTGGAGGATGCTGCTGCTGACAATGATGAATCACAAGATGGAGTCAAACGTCACTAACAAGTGAACATCCTCTCTCTGAAGGTGACAATATTTGGTTTGTCAAGTCACATATGCATCCATTTCCTTTCCTGATGGCCTAGTGCCAAGCTGTAGCTGTCGTTCCTATTATCGAACTTTGCTGATGTACAGGTGGATGAAAGGCAAATGGGTGTACATTAGAGATGAGTATATTTCGTCCTCTCTGTCTCTCAGTATTGCTCTTCTCAGGTGATTATCTCTTTTTATTTAAGGAAAATGTAGCTAATTATTGAAGCTGGCAGGTAACTCCTACCTGGAAGATGCTTAATTTTTAAACTAGGTTTTCAAATTAGGTTAGCATAAAATATTTGTACTTGATAAAGTTTTATAAAATATAGAAAGGTATGAAATTATAAAAAGTCTCTCCAGTTTTTTACATTTGAATTTTCAGTCCCATTCGTCAGGGATAACACCTACTGATAAGTTGTCCCCAAATATGTGTACATTGACGTGTGTGTGTGTGTGTGTACATATATATACACATATATATGTCTTTTTTTATACAAACAAAATTTTGCATTGATACGTATTTTGTTTTGCACTTTGCTTTCTTTACTTGGAGGTCTTTCCATATAGCGTATATAGAGATACACCTATTCTTTTTCATGGTAGAAATATTCCACTGTAGGCACGTACTTGCTTATTGATGATATCACAAATTATGGTGTAATTACCATTCTCCATGTGTGTGTGCACGCACACACACACACACACACACACACACACACCATTCTGTGTTTTATATATATATACATATATATATATTATATATAAAGATTTATTTTGTTGCCATTTCTACCAAAGATGTCATATCAATTTCTTTCCCACCAACAGTGTTTGAGAACGCCCATTTCTTCACATCCTTACCATCACTGAGTATTATTAAAATGTTGATTCTTTTCTAATGTGAGAGGTGAAATATTATATCTTATTGACCCCGTATGCAGTTCCTTCATTATGAGAGAAATTGAGTGATTTTTTATATATTTATTAACTTGGGTAATTATTTTTAAACACTACTTTGGTATTTTCCCGGATGCACTGATATTGTTGCAGGCTTTCCCTCAGGAAAAGAAGTTGCTAGTATGTGATGAAGCACTGAAGCCATTGGGAACATATCTTCTTGCTTGTTGATATTATTTTACAGAGTAAAAAAAAGTAACAGTGGAATTGTGTTCTCCTTAAAAGTAACGAGATAATAGAGGCAATAGAGAAGGGGGTATAGACAAATGACAATAGGTCTTTAAAGGGTCAAACAAAACTCCTCAGAGGTGACACATTAGGCCTGTTAGTCAGCTTTCAGGTGCAATACTTAGTCTACTATTTGCATAACGTTTCACACTTAGCACTTGGACTTTAGAGTCTGACATCTCCCTTATCAATGTAGCCTAAGCAATGCTTCTTAACCTCTTTGATTCTCAATTTCCTCTCCCCCAATTAAATAGGAATTATAACATTGATGATTAGCTCTTAAAGTTCTTAGAACTTAGATAATCACTATGAATATAGTACTTAGCACAAACCTTGACATACGGTAGTTTCTTAATAAAGGTGTGTTATCATCATTACAATATAACAATGTTACAATGTAACAATGTCACCTATGACTCCATTTTATGGCTAATTTGAGAATTCTTTTGTTTCTAGTGCCCTGAGCTCACAGAGTAAAAGAACATGTTGACTAGCTCTTTGTTGCCTCCATGAAACAATATGAAGTGGGATTAAATGAAACTCAAACTTTATGGAATTTTTATATTAGCCTCAAGGAGAAAGTTTCTATGAGCAAGGTTCTTAAATCCTGAAAAAGGAGGGTTAAGGATTCCCTATTCCTTTATTCCTTTAAAGTTATTCTTGGGGTGCTTGGGTGGCTCAGTAGGTTAAGCGTCCAACTTCAGCTCAGGTAATGATCTCATGGCTCATGAATTCCAGCCCCACTTCAGACTCTGTACTGACTGACAGCTTAGAGCCTGGAGCCTGCTTCGGATTCTGTGTCTCCTCTCTCTCTGCCCACCCCCCTNGTTTTAAAAAATACTTGTGCCTAGGGCCCCCATACCCAGAGATTCCAATATCATTGATGGGGTAGGAGCTGGCTTTCTGTGTTTTTAACAAGCAGCCAAGCTTGAGAACTACTGCAAGGTAAAGTTGCCCAGTGGCTCATAAATGTTAGTGCCATTGTTCTTAACCTTGGATGTATGTTAGAATCACCAAATGAGCTATAAAAATACTGATGCTTTATTTTATCCCCAGAGGGTCTGATTTAATTGGTCTTGGGTGTAACCTGGTGATCAGGATTTCTAAAATCTCCTCTGATGATACTAATATGCATTCAAGTTGGAGAACCATAGCAACCATATTGAAGCATGTTGATTTTAGAGCCTCATCCATAGACATTTTCTTTAGGGGGACTGGAATGAATCTAAGGCATATTTATTTTTAACCAACACACCAGGTATTTGTGTTATGTCTATATGATTGAAGCAGAAGCCAAAAGGTGGTCAACCTTAATAATCTTTTCATCCTCTTTGGGTTAGTTGGCAGGGATTTAATTATTGCATCAAATAGTTTTATCATTTTTATGTTGGTTGCGTTGATTAAAAAATAGCTTTATCGTTGTTATGCTATTGAGTTGATTAAAAAAAAGCTTATGTTAAACTGATATGTTTTACAATTCTAACTGCCCATTAGCTTGCTTTCTCTCTAGCCGAAGCAAGGACTCAAGGTCCTTAACACTTTCATATCCTCTCATCTTCCAAATGATAATCCTTGTAGTATTTGAAAAAAGAGATGCTTCTGCCCTTAGCCTTCACTTCTTCAAGCTAGATAAAGCCCAGCTCCTTTAGTCCAAAAGAATAGCTGATTGGCTGTCAGGGTCCCTCCCTCCCTGTATGCCCCATACCATTCCTTTAGAAGCAAGAATTGTGTCAAACTCTGACATTATATAACCCAGACATTAAACCCTGAGTCATGTACCAAAATAAATAAGAATTCTAGAAACAGGCGATCTTACAATGTTAGGATCATCTATTAACCCAGTTTAGTTAGTGACCTGTTGGATAACTGCTATTTACATAGCATTGCTGTGTACAAAGAACAGATATTTTCCCATTTGCTCCTCAAAGGACTTAGTGCACATATTGCTCTTATCACCCTCATTCTACTACAGATGTGCTGAGGATCAGAGAAATTCTAAGGGTAAATTCATGGTAGTTGTGATCAGAATGCTAACCCAGAATTATTTGATTCCAAATCCCACGTTCCCTCATTTTGCTTTTTTATACTGTATGCAAAGATAATTGGAAAAAGCTCAGTTGGTTTAATGACACACCCTGAAAACCAAGAACGATTCCTATTGTTGGTTATTGCATGGTGACTTCTTTGAAGCCCTTTGAAAGAGTCAGGTGAATTTAATTTGTAAACATCTAAAGTAAGAAACCAGAAAAGGGGAAGGCAAGTTGATATTCTGGCGAAGATTTTGCAGCCCCATTTAGCCATGTTAATGAGCTGTATTTAGTTACAGAACAAACAGCCTCCCTCACTTTCCACTTGTCAGGTGTGCCAAAGAACGTGAATTACAACGACGTGAAAGAGCTCATCTTAGCAGTGGATGGAGTGGTGTCTGTGCACAGCTTGCACATCTGGTCTCTAGCAATGAACCAAGTGATTCTCTCGGCTCATGTTGCTGCAGGTCAGTGAGTTTTGTAAACACCCTGCCAAAATTCAGTTCTTGCCCTATAAACTTAGTATTTCCCTCCCTTTTGTACAGCTGCCCTTCATGTCTGTTGCCTGTCAAAACAACCTTACAGTGTTTCCTGTTACCAAGGGTCTTTGAAAAAAGCCCTTCTCAATGTTATCATAGACATAGAACAGTGATACTGAGGACATCCCTTGAGGCAGACTGCAGAGGGTAGTGGGTAGAACAAACAGCTAAAATGGCACCCGAAGTTCAAGGTCTTCAACTCTGAAAATTAGATCTCACCTGTTTGACTTGGTGCCCGATGAATTAAATAATGGGATGAGCTTAACAATAAACTTCATTGAATTATTTCCTACGTCTAAGATGCTCTGCCTCTCACTGAAGATAAAAAAAATAAATAAAGGAGACCTAGGTCCCATCCTTAAGATGCTAACAAGTTAAAAGATGTGCCAATAGGAATTAATTGTGATTCACTCACTGGATGGTTAGAAATGATATGTTAGGCTGCTAAGAAATAATTCAAGAAGTTACCTAGAAGCAGGGTACAGGAGCACCAGCGACAGGCATTGAGGACTATGCTTTTTTAGATGTCCTCATCTTTGCAGAGAGGCTCAAATCTGGCTACAGGTTATTTATAGCACCTACTACATCAATATTTCACTGCAGATGGAAGAATCTAGTAAACGATCAGGTTACTTTGGAGGGAATCTTACAGCCTCCTGATAACTTTTGGGACAGGAGAGAAGATGGCAGTCAGGTTGCTGCCCAAAGAAGAGTCTGTGGGGAGCTCTAAATGCTTCCCGGTTCCTATCACTAGTCTTGATATAAATGCTGATTAGAAACAAATGCTGAAATGCAGAGATCTC
>NW_027532411.1:2000202-2144557 GCF_008692635.1 Crocuta crocuta
GGGGTGGGGTGGGGAGGAAGGGGTGTATAAAAAAAATAGAGCTTTGTCTTGGCTCTTTTCAGGCCTTCTCTCCCCTTCCATGATGATCTTCTAGGAGTGTCAGACCAAAGAGAGAAATGTGGGCAGGAAGTGTTTCCATAGTGATGGGTACTTTGCTGCACTAGAATTTCTCCCTGTCTTCTATGTGTGGATACAGCTGATTGTCAGAGCCAAAGTGGCTTCTCCTGAGTGTTCCACCTGTGGCCCTCCCCATCAGGTTAAAGACAAAGTACTTGAGAATGGAAATTCAGCTGTCACCTATGTGTGTGCGTGCAATCAGTGCCCATCTCACTGTGCTTCTTTCTCAGCAGCAGCCAGCCGGGACAGCCAGGTTGTTCGAAGAGAGATTGTTAAAGTCCTCAACAATAGCTTTACTGTGCATTCACTCACCATTCAGATGGAATCTCCAGCTGACCAGGATCCTGACTGCTTTTTCTGTGAAGACCCCCGGGACTAGCTCAGTGTCAACTTCCAGAGTTTGACGGCCCACTATACGCTGCTCTGCAGTTTCTAGAATATAAGAAATAAAGAATCAAAGGAAGAAGTTTGAGAAATTCATGACACAGTACAGTGCACATCTTATCCCTCTTTATTCAGCTCCATCCACCATGAATGAAGATGCATATAGATTCATTAATCAATTGGATTATCAACTCATCAGTAGCCGTGTTCAATTACAGGAATGTGTGTATAGACTATTCCTGACTGGGGCTGAAATAACAGCTGTTTGTAACCATAGGCAATAAAAAGTTCATCTCCCTTCACTAATGCATCCTGAGGGTGAGTGGGTAAAATTGAAATCAGGAAAGTCATATTAGAAATCAGTGCCAAGGTAAAGTCAGAAAATTCTCCCAAAATAGGAGAAAATAGCAAAACAGGAAGAGCTAAGTGAAGTTAGAAGAGATTCCAGAAGCTTAACATCCTACTAGAACTTGACTCTCTCACTAATTTATAATATGATTTAGAGCAGTATCTTTTTGCTCCCTATCAGCATCACTATTCACTAAATGGGGTAGAAATGTCCTCTTTCCTTCTCATTTACGAATTATGTTTTACCATGTCTGAAACTATTGTATCGTATTTTCCTTCTCTGTAAAAGCTCCAGACAAATGAAAAATAATGAAATTGCTGCTATTTGAGTGTTTTTACATGGTGTGACCTAATAAGGAGGCACAGAGCATGCAAGTTCTTATTACAGGTCATAAGGAAAATAAGTTAGTCAAAGAATTAAGAACTCCCAGGTCTTAAATTTTATGGAATACCAACTATTGCCCAGGTATTGCACAAGACTATTTAGATGTGTCACCTCATTTCATTTGAATGACAACTTTGGAAAGTTGGAATTAATACTATCATTATATAGATAAGGACATAGGCTCTCAGAGGTTAAGTAATTTAACCAATGTCATTTGTTCTTTCATTCAAAAATAATTTTTCAGGGCATCTGGGTGGCTCAGTCAGTTAAGCATCTGACTCTTGATCTCAGTTCAGATCATGATCTTATGGTTCATGAGATGGAGCCCCAGGTCAGGCTCTGAGCTGACATCCTAGAGCCTGCTCGGGATTCTCTCTCCTTTTCTCTCTGCTCCTCCTTCTTTCTCTCTCTCAAAAATAAATAAATAAACTTTAAAAGAGTAAGTAATTTTTCAATACAGGCTGTAAGCTGAGCATTGGTGAGCTGTGTCTGTATGGCCTTTGGGTTCATGGAGCTCTTTCCCTTTTGTTGGGAAGACAGCATTCCACCGATACACACCAAGAATGTACTGCAAATAGTGGCAAGTGATGAAAGAAGAGAGGCTGATTTAGATTGGCGGAAGTTGATGGAAAGGCTCTCTGAAGAAACAGCATCCAGGCTGAGACCTGAACAGTAGATGACAGCCAAATGAATTGTGAGAAGAAGTGCATTCTAGATGAAGCAAGAGCATGAGTGGCTACTATGAAGAAAGTACTTAGTGTGTGGGAGGAAATTAAGATGACCATTGTTGCTGGAGGGTACTAAGTGAGGAGTGAGTTAAAAAAACAAACAAACATAGAGGATATGAGGCAGGAGAGAACAGTAAGTCCAGATGACAAGCCAAAATTCTCTCATTTTCAGTCATTGATTGTATAATACTGTGTGTTACCCCTGATTGTAACTCAACATCACTTGTAGAGAGTAAAATTAAATAAAGATGTGCAGGCCTACATCCTGGAAATCCTGAGTCAGTGGGTCTTATTTGGAACTTAAACTTCTGTACATTTTTTTAAAACATACCCAGAGATTTTCTAAAGAACAGCCAGGGTCTAGAAGAGCTTGAACCAAAGGAGGTCACTGAGTATGGGAATTCAGACACATAACTTGGATACCTACAATAATATCTTGAGTTGCAAACACATGGATGGACACAGAAAAAGTGATGGGCAGTGCTGTGCAGGCATGGCTGTTGAGGCTTCATGTCACTGAGGTGACAAGCTGGACCTTAAATTAGATCTGGAGTTTCTGTAGACAGATTAAGAAAAGGGCATTCTACACAAAGGGAAGACTATACGGAAGGCATACTCATGTTTACCTGTTAGTTTTTAATTTGAAAAGCAGAATATTTGTGGAAAATGAAACTTTCATCTCTGATTTTAAAACTATATAATTTTTACTACTTTACCATTATTAACATTGTAGAGAATGAGAGTTACGTCTGATGATTTTTATGTCATTGTCAGCATCTAGCAGGGTGCTGGAAACCTAACAGGCATTAAATAATTGTTGAGACAATGACTCTGGGGCCCTTTGTGGGTCTTGTCATTATTTTTCATTTACATTTGTATTTTTCTGAAAATTTGAGGGCAAAGAAAACACTGACTTTGATTGAGGAGGTCACATCTGTCCTATCTCTGCAAATCAATCAGCACTGCTGAAATAGCTACTTAGCATTCTGCTGATGGCTCGCCCTGCTCAGAGGAGACAAATAGACTTGTCCCCCACCTCAGTGAGCACGTTTAGGCAACCAGAATTAGAACCACTCAGGCTCCTAATGTCTCCTGCCTCAGCTGGCTCTCAAAATGGGAGGGACAGTTCATGCCAAATCATATCTCCTCTCTCAAAGGCCATTGAATGGGTTTGCTTTTCCATATTTTGTGGAGGACAGAGCCCTTAAGACTTGGCAAATACACAAGTTCTGGTGTAATTGTTCACTCTGCTTTCTTTTCAAAATCTCACTTATCTTTTATGGCAGAAACACACTGAATGCCAGATAATCATAAGGTAGGGGGATTTGTATGTCAACCAAAGGAATTGTCCCGTGTCCCTAAGCCATTTCTGCTGTCTCCCTGAAATTCTATTTCTTTTATTGGCTAGATTGAAAAATCTGGATGGTAGATGTTTTGGGGATAAAGTGCAAAACAATCTGCAATGGGGATTTTAAGGATTTGAAGATGAAAGGGCAGATGACACCGAGGGGCTTTATGCACCATGTATCAGTTTTGAAAGTCTGCTTCTCCCTTTGCCTCTTCCCTGGAGTTCAGGATCATGAACTCTAGGCCACTGACATTACTGGAATAGTGTAGTAGAATTCTTTACTTTATGCCATTGCATTCTCTCTGCCTATCAAAACATCTTTCATGTCATTCAAAACAAGACGCTTTATTCTTCAGAGTACTCCAATCTGGCCAACTTCGCTGCCTTCCTCCACATCTTTAATATGCTTCTCTGTCATCCAACATCCAGTAAAGATTTATCTAGGACTCTATGGTGATGTTAAGGCCCATAAAAGAAATTGATGTGTTCCATATGTTCGGTTACAGATGGGAAATGGGAATGTCGAAGGACATGAAGGAGAGAATGTTTGCACTTTGAACATCGCATTTGTAGTTAGATTGCCTGAATTTGAATCTTAACTCTTCCCTTTATTAGCTCTGTGACCTCAAGCTAGTTACTTAAATGCTCTATCCCTCTGTTTGCTGATCAGTAAAATCTCCCTATTCAGATGTGTGAGAATTTAATAAATTAGGACACTTAAAGACATTGGACTTGTGCATAGCATGTGGCTAGCACTCAGTAAATACTAACTTTTATTTATTTTTATTTACAAAGGGAGTGCATATGAATGTGTGCATGAAGACAAGATTTATACCATCCTGGCTTTTAAAAGGCTTTGAATCTTCAGCACAACTCCCACAAGAGAGTGGCAGAATTATTGGTGAGAATTGAACAGCCCTTTCTCTCATGGAGCAATTGAGGCTTGCTGAGATAAAGGCATCTACTGAGAGCACTGCCTAGTGGGGGAGGCATGGAGTCATTAAAACAGTTAAGTCCCTTTCTGACACACTCTGAAAACTTCTACTTTTATCTTTAAAGTAAACGCCTAATTAGTCACTCAAAGTACATTTATTAACAAAATACAGCTGTCCAGTTCAAAAAGGCAGAGTCACAGATCTCCCAGCCCTCTTCCCCTGCTCCTGGGAGGTATCTTTCTCTCTTAGCCACAACTTGATCTAACCATGTGTGTTTCTTCCTTTTGGTTTCTAAATTGTCGTTAGCATGTAGGCATCATTTCTTTATCTGTTAAATTTTACAGAGCCAACAAAGACTTTTAGCACTCAGGTGTCCCCCCCAAAATACCTGGCACATGTATTTTATAGATTCTTGGAGAATATGGCTCTCTAGCTATAGCTCCACCCAGTGAACTACGAGCCAGAGAATCTTGCACAGAGACAAGCCTCATTTTCCGCAATTAGGTTTAAAGTACCTTCAGGAAATGATTTTCTCAGCTCATCTCCCTGAATTCCCTGTTTTGGATCACAGGGCAATCTGTTTAAATGACTAATTACAGAAATCATTAAAGGCACCAAGCAAATGTCTTTGAATACCCACATCCCAAGTTTTACAAGTCCTGCTTGATGTGACAGTGATAAAACCACTTAACAGTCCAGCACAGGCGGATTAAAAAAAAAAAGTGACCATATGTGTCTCAGTTTCTTAACTTTCAAATTTCACACTTAACGTTTGTCATTCTGTTATTGGGCACCTGTTTGAATTCTATTTTAAAATGTTAATGTATGTTGTTTAAAACAAAATCAGGAAAATGAAAGAGTTTAGTTAAGTCATCATCTTCTTGTCACTAAAATCATGGCATAAAATGTTTCTCCTAACACCAATCAAGGCTGTAATAAGAATATATTTTTCCACTCTCAATCTTTTATTGGAGGATAGAACCCATTGAGGAAACCGATTGGTCTAAGGGAGATGGAAGATAATCTAAGCATCAGGGGCACTGTTGAAATCATCTTGGTCATTGGTATGAGACACCAGTGGGGAAAAGGATGGTGCTCAGAGACAGTGGTAGCTCTGGACAGTTGTAAAAAACAAACATACTTGTGCTTCTTCACCCAAAAAGGCCAGGAAGCAATGAGGGACATCAAGCTGAATTGCACCCCTTTCAGGTGTGTCAATCAAGCACTAGGAGACAATGTTTCAGTATAATTGCCCCATATTTCCTTCCTTCAAAGGGATATCCTTTTGCTAAAAACATAATTATCCTATTTGAAGTCATTGAAGCCATGTGGTTGTTGTACACAGTCCAATGGTCCCTTCAAGTGCTATTTCCCTAGATCGTAGAGTTTAGGAGATTTTGGGGGTATTACAGAAGAAGAAAGGGCACCAGCCGTACTGAAGAGATTATAAACCATGGTGACTTAACTTGTACAAAAGAATCAGGATCAGATGTGACTTCAGGGTCTTGTTCAAAGTTGAACAGCGTTCTTCAAATGGGAATCTGTAGACACTTAAGAAGCTAATGCCTGGTTTCTTTTCCATCCACTATTTTTTCAGGGATGAAGAGTGGATTTTATCTGGCATCTACAGGAAAATGATGAACAGTAATTTCCGTTACTGTCCCATTCTCCACTCCACATTTGTCTTTGATGTGAAAGAAGGCTATGGTCAAAAAATATGAGTACCCTATGCTGATATTTCTTTAGAGCAATACTTTCTATGAATAATTAATGACCTACACAGATTAAGTATCTTTTTCTAGTTTCCACTTTCTCATAGAGTTCAGCACCTTGTATAAATTTGGATGGGGAAAGGACAGTTCGGATTTCCTTGGCTCTATGAGTTCTGAATTCATAAACAAGAAGTAGATTCTTTTTCCATTCAATCTCTAATCCTTTATAAACATAAAGACATAAAGATTTTGTAAGGACTTAGATTAGGTCATCTTTAATGTTGACTAAAGAGAGAATTCTGAGGGGCGCACTATGATGAAGTGCATGTTGATGAAGACATATTATTGTTTTCCTCCTTCTCTTCCTCCCCCACCTCTTCCTCCTCCTTCCACTCCTTTTATTCCTTCTTTTCTTTCTCTTCCCCTTCTCCTCTTACCCTTTGTTTTCTCCTCCTTTATCATAATTATTATTTTCATAGCTTTTAAACACTCGGGAGTTTCCCACTTACAAATCCAATTATGGAGAATGTTTTACTTCAGTGTAAACGTTTGCACAATAGTAGAGACATTTCAATATACAGATTTTGAAGAATATGACTAATCTCCTACCCTGAGACTTTTTATTAGTTTTTTAACTCATGTAATTCATTTTCCAACTCATTTTACTAGTATTTATTGATCAACTACATGTCAGACACAAGTTCAATGAGTACAATATTGCTTTAGATATGTTTATGTTAGTCTAGAAGACTTCCATTTCTATCGTGAGTTAAGAAATGACTGCATAACTAAATCTTGAAGTTCCTAAAAAAATTAATACTCAAATGCTACATATCAACTCTGAGAAGTAAACACACCTGCACTGCTTCTTCCTTGGAAAGTGTATTTCATAAAGGTATTGCTCAGTGCAGCCAAGTCATGAAATTAGTCACATTTCCTGATGAAATCTTTCTGATTGTTCTAGAACTTGAAGTATTTCACTTCACTTCTTTCTCCAGTTACTGAGATATCAGTGCGTCTCATTGTACAATAGCAAATATTGGGCAATGACTTGAGGGCTAGATGAGCTTGGAATGTTAGCACTGGAACAGTAAGATTTAATCCTAAGATTAAATAAACTTAGGAAAAAAATTAACAAGAACAGAAAATATATGCACACTGAAAACAATATGACATTGATGAAAGAAATCGAAGAAGACACACACAACTGGAAAGATACCACTTGCTCAGAGATAGCAAAATTGTTAAAATGTTTATATTACAGATTCAGTACAATCCCAACCAAAAATCTAATTACATTTTTCACCAAAATAGAAAAAAACAGATTCTGAAAAGCCAAAGCAATCTTAAGCAAGAAGAACAGAGCTATAGGCATCACATTTCCTGATTTCAAAATATATCACAAAGCTACAGTAATTGAAACAGTATGGTATTGGCATAAGAGCAGACATATAGACCGATGGAACAGAGATCTCAAAAATAAATCCATGCATTTATAACCAACTGATCTTTGACATGGGTGCTTAGAACACATCATTGGGAAAGGACAGTCTCTTCAATAAATGGTTTTGGGAAAACTGGCTATCCACATGCAGAAGAATGAAACTGGACTGACATCTCACACTATGTACAAAAATCAACTCATAATGGATTAAAGACTTAAAGGTAGGACCTGGAACACTAAAACTATTTGAAGAAAACATTGCAGAAGAGTTTCTTGACATTGGCCTGGGCAATGATTTTTTAGATATTACCCCAAAATCACAGGCAACAATAGCAAAATAGATAAGAGGGATTACATCAAACTAGAAAGCTCCTGCACATAAAAGGAAACAATCATTACAATTAAGAGACAACCTATGGAATAAAAGAAAATATTTGCAAACCATAAATATGTTAGAAGGTCAATATCTAAAATACATATGGAACTCAACTCAATATAAATAATCAAATAACATATTTGAAAAATGAACAAAAGGTCTGAATAGACATTTCTTAAAAGAAGACATGCAAAGAGCCAACAGGTATTTGATTTTTTTTAACATTTATTTATTTTTGAGACAGAGAGAGATAGAGCATGAGCTGGGGAGGGGCAGAGAGAGAGGGAGACACAGAATCTGAAATAGGTTCCAGGCTCTGAGCTGTCAGCACAGAGCCCAATGCGGGGCTCGAACCCACAGACCATGAGATCATGACCTGAGCCAAAGTCGGACACTTAACCAACTGAGCCAACCAGGTACCCCACCAACAGGTATTTGAAAAGGTGTTCAACTTCACTAATCACCAGGGAAATGAAATCAAAACCACATGAGACATCACCTCACACCTTTTTGAATGACTATTAAAAAGGTGAGATAGCAAGTGTTTGTGAGGATGTAGAGGAAAGGGAGCCCTTGTACACTGTTAGTGGGAATGAAACTGGCAGAGCCATTATGGAAAGCAGCATAGAACATCCTCAAAAAGTTAAAACAGAATAACCATATGACCCAGGAACCCCAATCCCACTTCTGAGTATTTATCCAAAAGAAATGGAAACAGTATCTTTTTTTAAAATTTTAAGTACAAATTATATTTAAATCTTTTTAGCATTTCATTTTTTTTTTGAGAGACAGAGAGTGAATGGGGGAGGGGCAGAGAGAGGAGTAGACACAGAATCCAAAGCAGGCTCCAGGCTTGGAGCTCTCCGCACAGAGTCCAATGTGGGGCTGGAACTTATGGACTGTGAGATCATGACCTGAGTTGAAGTCAGATGCTCAACCAGCTGAGCTACCCAGGTGCTCCTGAAATCAGTATCTTGAAGGGATATCAGCACTCCCATGTTTAGTGCATCACTATCAATAGCCAAGATATGGTAACATCCTAAGTTGTCTGTTGACAGATAAATGGATAAAGAAAATATGGTGTGCATGCGTCACACATACACACACACACACGCACACACACACACGCATACACACAGAGGAATATTATTCAACCTTAATAAAGGGAAATCCTGACTTTTGCAATAGCAGGGATGAACCTTGAGGGCATTATGCTAAATTAAATACGCCGGACACAGAAGGACAACTACTGCGTATGCCACTTATATCTGAGATCTAAAAAAGTTTAACTCATAAAAGCAGAGAGTAGAGTGGTGGTAGCTGGGGTGGATGGGGAGATGGTCAAAGGGCACAAAGTTCCTGTTTCTGCAGGATGAATTAGTTCTGGAGATCTGATGTACAGCATGGTGACTATAGTTAATAATACTGCATTATATACCTGAAATTTGCTAAGAGAGCAGACCTGAAGTGTTCTCATCACACACACACACACACACACACAGTAACTACTAAAATGGTGGAGATGTTAACTGGCTTGATTGTGGTAATGTTTTCACATAGTCAAAAAATCAACTTGTCATCTTAAATATATACAATTATTATTTGTCAATTACACCTCAATAAAGCTGGAAAAAAAGAAAAAGAGAGTGGGAAAAGGTGAGAGGATGGGTGTGACAGGACTGGGAATCTGGAATTAGACAAGTTATTAAACAAAAAAGTGAATGGGGCGCCTGGGTGGCTCAACTGGTTAACTGTCCGACTTCGGCTCAGGTCATGATCTCCTGGTGTTTGAGTTCGAGCTCTGCATTGGACTCTGCGCTGACAGCTCAGAGCCTGGAGCCTGCTTCAGATTCTGTGTCTGCCTCTCTCTCTGCCCCTCCCCTTCTCACACTCTGTCTCCTTAAAAAATAAGTAAACAATAAAAAATTTATATAAATAAAAAAGATGTCATATAGGCAGTGTTTATATGAGTCTACATTTCAGGAAATAAATCTGGGCTACAGTTACAAAAGTAGTAGTTTTGCCAACTCCACGTAGTTATACAAGAGGCCATGGCAATGAACGTCATCTTATAATGGTGCCATGTGGAACTTTTGGCCTTTGTGGTGAAGGGGGAGAAAGAGGAGAGAGATGCTGGTTTTTAACCGCATCTTAAACTGGTCACTTGCAGTGCCTTTAAACTGATATGTCTCATTTCTACTTAGAGTCCACTGGCCAGAATTAACCCCAACCTAACTGAAAGGAATCTGGGAAATATAGGTAAGCACATGGATTATTTGTACTAATGGTCACTCACTCAGAGAAAGGAGGCAATGGCTAGAGAGGTGCATGTGGATAAGCAGGAGGGGAAGGATTCTGTTGTGCCAAGTGTTGGGACTGGCTCTAGGGGAGCATGGGGTAATTTACCTACAAACCCAAGATTCTATAAGAACAGAGCTCTGCGGTTTGGTGGGCAGATGTGGTGGAGGCAGCCTGGCATGTTCTGGTTGCTTCTGTTTTCTTTCTTTCTTTTTTTTTTTTTTTTAAATAGTTTATTGTCAAATTAGTTTCCACATAACACTCAGTGCTCATCCCCACAAGTGTCCTCCTCCATGCCCATCCCCCCCNCTTCTGTTTTCTAAGTGAAGGAGGAAGAAAGGTCATCAATAGAGTGTGACAATGGAGGAGGAGGCACTGGGGATTTAAGGCAAGAGGAGAAAGTGAAATAGTCTTCAAGGACAGGGACCAGTGGAAGGGCAATGATGAGAGAATGACAAGTTGGCTGTGCTAAGCCTTTGTCTCTCAGCTCCCCACACTCTATACTTGGCTTCATGATGCTGGAGTAGGGATAGTGTTAACTACACTTTCGCTTTGCTGGCTGCTCCCTGGTCGAGGGCCTGGAGCGAGACCAGAAGCCACAGGGAAGAAGAGAGACTTTCTTCTTGTTGGCTTCCTGCCTGACCGTCTCCTGATCAGTGTTGACCAGCAACGCTTCCTCAGCCTGGCTGTGGCAGTTCATTCCAGTGGCAGCAGGATTTCCAGTTTGCATTTTATCCACTACTCACAGAACCAGCCTCATCACAGAAACTCAGAGCAAAGCACCAGCTTGCTATATTCCTTCCTCAGGGGTCTAGAGCCCAGCTGCACCATGGCCACCTCAGGCTAAGACACCAGCAGCAACTGCTCAGTGCCTCTAACTCAAGGCACAGAGTTTTAGTTTCATGGGGGTTTCCTTCTCCAAGTCTGAGTTCTATTAATTTCTCAAGTCCTATAATTGTCAGCTGCTTAAGGGGTTCTGTGTTTGGATTTTAGTGTTATCTTTTTGCCTTCTAGTTCTTCAATACCTAGTTAAAATATTTATTTTTTATATAATAGAGAATAACTAATATAAATATAAATATAATAGAAGTAATATAAAATATAAGTATAAAATAGTAGAGAATAATTAATGTGGTCTCATTGGACCCTGATCAACACAATGGCTGTCTGACCATGAGAAAGCTCTTCAACCTACCTAAGCCTTCATTTCATCACTGATAAATGGCTTAATAATACCCACTTTATTTTGTTAGTTATGAGGATTAAATGAGTTATGAGGATTAAAGCACTTAGCACAATGCACTACTTGGAGTAAGTTCTCAATAAATTTTAGTTTTTTGAATTAAAATATAAAGTTTACTTTTTAGGGGGAAACCTACTCAGATGGTCCCTTGTCTGGGAAGCTTTCCCTGACATTCCACCCAATGCCTATCATTCTATCTTCAGTGCTACCCTTTCAACCAGATATTGCTTGTGCCTTTGCCTTTGACTCCTTGCATTGTGACTGCTGTGTTTATATGTTTCCCTCCCTGTTTATCATATTTATGATAAATAGTAACACTTAGTGTATGGCCTAACACAGAACAGGTTTCAGTGAATTACCTTTTTCAGAGTAACATACTCTTGTCCAACAGACTTTAATGGTTATTAACTAATATGCTAAAACACTTAATTCTTTCATATGTTTTGTTTTAACACTAAATATGTGCACTTAAATTCTAGCCTTGGATTCATTCACTCCTGGTTCTTATCCAGTACATTTTTCTAGCTGCATGGTTTTGATGACATCATGAAGTAGAGTCAAGTTTCTCACAATAAAGTGGGGGATACTGACACCTATGCCACAAGGTTCTTGTGATCGTTAGATAATTAATGTGATGTCCTCATTGTGGCTTGCACATAGCATGGACTGAGAACATAAAAAATTTCCTCTTTCGTGAACTACAAGCCTGCTTTAAAAGATAAACTTGTTAATAAGAACACTGATGCAGTGTCATAGAAGGTATGGGTTTGTTATTTTAAAAGAAAGATTAATGGGGGCACTTGGATGGCTTAGTCGGTTGAGCATCTTACTCTTGCCTTCAGCTTGGGTCATGATCCCAGAATCTTGGGATCAAGCTCTGCATTGGGCTTCATGTTAAGCATGAAACCTGGTTGGGATTCTTTCTCTCTCTCTCTCTCTCTCTCTCTCTGTTTCTCTCCTCCTGCCCTTCTCCTTCACTCATGCTCTCTCTCTCTAAAATAAAAACAAAATAAAAAAATAAAAGAAAGATTAATGTACTCAATCGAAATATCATTTGATCAAAATATGTCATGAAAACATCTCTGGCCCATATCAGGGGACCTTAAAAATTAGATTAATTCTGTTGAGTACACTATTATTTTAAGGAATTGGTAAAAATAAATAGGAAGTGGAAATATAGAAGGGAAGAGTTTCCAAACAAAAAGAGTGAGGTAGTTATGTTGCAAACTTGTGGGATCTGACAATATTTGGAAGAACAGATGGAAAGAGAGTAGAAATATGGGGTCGAGGATGGGGTGTGGGATAAGAGAGAAGGGTAAGACATTGGGGATGATAAAGGAAAAACTGATTTCCAAGTTACACACAACCTGAAGGGGTTCATTGAAATAGTGTGATGCAAGTGGAAGATGAGATGGCATTTCCCTCCATGATCAGCAATGTCGAATAGATATCAGGGATTTGAAATACTAATGTTGATGTAAGGCAGAATTTAAGTCGCCCTAAAATGATCTTTGCTTTTTCATCCACTGATTTAATCGGTGTTTGTTTAGTGGCTGATGAGTATGCACTAGGCTCTGTGGTAGGCCTGGGACCGAAGAGTGACCATGACACTCACTCTCTAGTGGGGAAATGGACAACAGACCAATCAACAAAGACTTAAATTAGAAATTTTCAGGTAACAATAAATGGTGTGAAAATAAATTAAGGAAACTTCATTTAAAATGGAGTCAGAAAACCGGAAAGTGGGAGATCTCACACACATGTGGTCCCCACTGCAGCCTGCATCACCAACAGGAAGGAGGAAGATGAGAAATATTTCAACAAGGGAGGGCACTTCTCACCTAGGAATCCATCTCCTGCCTTTTTGTAAAGGGAAGATGGCTCCCTGCCCCAGAAACAACGCACTACCACCCACCTGCAGCCAATGAGAAGCCGCACAACCTCAAACTATTGTTCTCCAATCAACTTTTGTTCAGAATAACCCTCCCCAATTTTCTCCTAAAGCCTAATAAAAGCTGACCTTCCCATTGTCTCTGTAGACTTGCCTATGGTTCACTGTAGCTCGCTTTTCCTGAATTACAATTCCCCTGTTATTCCCAGATAAACTCACTTGTTTTTACTTGAATAAGATTGATCTTCACTCTGTGTAAAGTTAGCAGTGGTAAGAAGAAAAGCAAATCAGATGATACGGTAATGAGTGAGATGTCATAGAGGGAGGCAGTTATCTATACAGCGTGGTCACATAGGTCTTTTAAGTTAGATGACATATGGGTTGAGCCTGAGTGTCAAGAAGGAGCCAATCTTGCAGAGGAACAGAGGAAAAGAGAGGCCAGCTTGAGCAAAGGCCTAAGGTAGGAAGAGCTTGACACACTTGAGGAAAAAAAGGAAGTCACTGTGTCTGAGCCTCATGAACAAGGCTGCGGGAAGAGGGACAAGTAAAGGCTCTGCAGGCCATGGCAAGGAACGGGAATTTCAGTAAATGCAAAGCTCTTCACTGGATAGAAGGGGAAACTGCAGCAGAAGCTTGGTGGGCTGCAGTTGGGTGGGTTTGTATTGTTTTGGCAAAACACATTTTTGAAAAAATTGATCAATGATTGACCAAGTACCCTAAAACCCCTTATAAAGAAGGTCTTTGTGGGGTGTCTGGGTGGCTCAGTCAGTTGGGTGCCCGACTTCATCTCAGGTCATGATCTTGGCTCAGGTCATGATCTCGAGGTCAGTGGGTTCGAACTCTGTGTCAGGCACCGTGCTGACAGCTTAGAGCCTGGAGCCTGCTTCGGATTCTGTGTCTCCCTCTCTCTCTGCCCTCCCCCGCTTGTGCTCTGTACATCTCTCTCAAAAATAAACATTAAAAAATTTTTTAAAAATGTCTTTGTTTATAATAGGCTTGAGAATGTGTGTGTGTGCAACCCNCTGAGATTCATCATTTCTTGGGAGTCCTTCTCCATATCTGCCATCACTACCATTTAAACAAGACAATAATAAATAAACCCACACTTGGCTATCTTTCCTTTTTGGCTACGATGCCCTGGCTTCCTCCTCTGGGTCTGCAGAAGCTGTCCCTTTTCCTTCACGCAGACACTAAGGAAAAGCCATGTTACCCTGATGATCCTTACTGTGGACTTCAAGACCCATATCCTATCCACACCTGATCTGGGACAATCATGGCCTCCCTCCAGAGGAAGGATTTTAAAGCTTATTAACCAAGGACATAGGTACAACACTTATTTACAAACCTTGTGCCTCTTTAAAAATTAAGTTCTAAAAACATAAATTACACACAGGATTAAAATCTAGACTTCTCACTATGGGTTCATCTGTCCTGACTTCATTTTCCAGTTTCATCTGCTATCACTCTTCACAAGCACCCTATACTTGTGGCTCACTGAGCTGCTCACCTGTTCCCAAGCAGGGCATACTGGCTCATGACTCTGCACTCTGGCTCACTTCCAGTACCTAAACCACCACTATTCTCTTCTCCTCCTTAAAAACTCATATTCTGCAAACATCAAGTTCTAAGATAAATACATTTCAGGGGTGTAATGTACAGTGTGGTGACTATAGTTAACAATACTGTATTGTACATTTGAAAGCTGCTAAAACAGTAGATCTTAAAAGTTCTCATCATAAGAAAAACAATTTTATCTGAGTAATGGATGTTAACTAAACTTACTGTGATGATCATTTCCCAGTATGTACATCTATCAAATCATTACATTACAGCTTAAATTTATACAATATTATATGTCAGTTGCATCACAACAAAAGTAGAAGAAAATAAAAACTCCTTGCTATTCAACCTCTCAGGCCTTGCCAAAAATCACCTCTTTCCGAAGCTTCTCTGACTTCCACCCTCAGGAGACTTAGGTCCTCCACCTTCTTTTTACTTATTCAACATGTTGTAGGCACTTATTATATTCCATAAAAAAGATTTCTTTACAAATATGATTTTCCCAGTTAGGCTTTGAGTCCCTCAAAAGCAGTGGTCTTTAGGGGCGCCTGGGTGGCTTAGTCGGTTAAGCGTCTGACTTTCGCTTAGGTTATGATCTCGCGGTTTGTGGGTTCGAGCCCCGTGTTGGGCTATGTGCTGACTGCCAGCTCAGAGCCTGGAGCCAATTTCAGAGTCTGTATCTCCCTCTCTCTCTGACCCTCCCCTGCTCACATTGTGTCTCTCTCTCTCCTAGAAATAAATAAAAAATATTAAAAATTTTAAAAAAAAAGCAGTGGTCTTTATCTTATTTAGCTTTTTATCCTCCCCTAGAACCCAGCCTTGTGCCTGACATCCAAATAATCACAGGGTTGTTTGTTGAAATAATAATAATTATATTATATTATGTTACATTACATTATATTATATTATATTATATTTCCTGTATTAAAATATAGGAGTGGGTCATGAATCTCTGCCTGAGCCTTTAAGGAAGTGGGGTACAGGTAGCAGATGGGAATTGGGAGTGGCAAGAATAACAAGACAGGTGTTGACAGAGCCAATTCTATCATTGTAAGTCATTCATAGATGACTCTGGAGCTGTGTCACCACAAGTAAAATTGGGATAAGAATCTTTTTGACCCTTTTTATCCCCTGCACTTCTCGTAGAGATCAAATGGGAAATCACAGGCAAAAGCATGTTGTAGACTATAAACTATCATATAATTAGCAATTCTTATTACTATTACTAACTGCAATGATTTCTGCATGGCATTACCTTGTAGAAATTGTATTATATAGAGTTACCTCTTTTCATGGGAGTATAGCTGCCCCTTCTCCCCTCTCCATATCTAAAACACACAGTCATATACACACTGACTACTTCTCCGAATTGTGGAGAATTGCTTATTGAGGCCTTCCTGTAAGACCACTTGACCATGAGGTTGCAAATACATATCCATTTAAGTTGCAAAATAATTCTTTTGGTAGTAACTATTGTGCTCTGTTCAGCAAACACTGACTGAGCAGCTTTTATATGCCTGACACTATATCTGAGAAACTTAAAGTCATTCAATGGAAAATGAGGCAGAGGGTCTGATCTGAAGTTTTCCCCAGCACTGTAAGTCAAATTTTTAAGACAAGGTTTTAATAGAAGGTATTGCTTAGCTTGTTGGGGGAATGTGGACCCAGTTAGATTTCTTGGAATGCTATTTACGTAGCTGAAGCAGATGATAAGGTAAAGAAAGCAAATACAGGATGCATTTTGTGACTTAGAATAAAATCCTGTTACTAATTAACATGGTGGAGGAGACAGCTTCTGTACTGGTGTTATATTGGAATTCAGGACACCCTTGACCTTCCAACAGTTTTTGGAAGGGTTGGAGGTCAAGGACTGCATGGTTCTGGATGGCAATATTGGCCTAAAAAAGCCTGCTCACTTACCTAACAAGAACGGGAACCTGGCATCTATTCTAGGAGAAGTATTATTGGAGTGGCAAAGCCATAAATTCCCAAGTGTGTTTAGGCCTCTGAAAGTGAGGGTTTGGCAGTGGTGTTTATTCAAATTAGGGTTTTGATTTATTATAAGGGAAAAGTCTCTATTTCCAGTGGATCAATCCAGCTGACAGAAGTGAGATGGGGCAGAAGAAAAAAGCAGCAGGCTGAGTGATGTGGGCTCCTATAAATCACATGCCTTTTTATGAGAAATTAGCATCTTAGACAGGAAGGCTTAGAGAATTTTAATGTTAAGTTGATTAGAAGCCAAATAATTTGGTTTAGTCAGAGGTCCCACAGGTTTCTTGGGAGCCCTGATTGCTCTGGGCCAGATGGTCTTTTTTAGCTGTGCTGTTCCTAGTCACACACCCAGGCAGCTCTATGCTCCCAGCTCTGCTCAGAGCCGGAGAGGCTGTCCCCGCAAATGCTGGACCTTCTCAGTGCTCAATGAATACTAAATAATCAAAATAGCATTAATGGCTCAAGCTGGCATATCCCTTCAAAAGTCTTGGACAGAGGTCAAGTACTGTCTTCAACTAGCTGCTAGAGGGAGAGAATAGGGTCCAACTTTTTCCTCATTATAAATGATAATCCTGATAGTAATATACTACTGACATAATATCAATAATAATGGTAATAGTAGCTGGCCAGGTGTCAGATACTAGATGAGAAATTAAATAAATTTTCTTATTTAACTCCCAACAAACTTCATGATGTACATATTATATCCTTCACATTCAGATGTGAAACATCTCAGAGAGGTGAAGTGATTTGTCCAAAGCTAGTAAGTCATAGACAATGACGATTCAAACCCAGGTTTCTGTCATTCCCAAACACATGCTCTAAAACTTTATTCTATACTCCTTATTTCTCATTATGGCTACGTGCATAACATGAAAAAATAACCTGGGGGTTAAAGGGAGCCTTCAATTCCCTCATTTGGCACCAAAGGGGCAAAAGAAGTTGAGATGACAAGTTGGGGGGTGAAGGAAGCAGACTCTAAGTGAAGTAATGCTGTTCTTGTGCATTCTGGCTCCTGAATGCTAAGGAGAAATGAATCTTACCTATTTGGGAAAGCCAATTGTACTAATAATGGTGATGGTGATGGCCATATAGCTTCAGAGAAAATTCTCCTTGCTGCTGGATACTACTCAAAATATTATCAAAGTTCATTAGCTGTAGAACTATAAATGCAACTCACACATGCTATGTCCTGAAAACACTGAGTGCTCAAGGAAACTCATTGGTCATAAATGTGTCTCAATTTATTCTACTTAAAGAATGGGGAAGTAGACTTTTATATGTATATAAATATTTTTTACTGGGATAGGTGGAAAATTGTGTTTGTGTTGTGAATATATTACTTATTTTAGAAATAAATTTTGGGGGCACCTGGGTGGCTCAGTCAGTTAAGTGATTGACTTCGGGCTCAGGTCATAATCCCCCAGTTTGTGGGTTTGAGCCCTGCATCGGGCTCTGTGCTGACAGCTCAGAACCTGGAGCCTGCTTTAGAGTCTGTGTCTCCCTGTCTGTCTGCCAACCGCACCCCCCCCACACCTGCCCCACTTTCAATCTGTCTCTTTCTCTCTCAAAAATAAATGTAAAAATATTAATAAAAATAAATTTTGAAAATCACCTTTGACAGCTTAAAATGCTTAATTAATACACATTTAATGTAGAATTCTACATCTGTAGTCTCTGAATTTCTCATATGCAAAACTACACAAAACAAAATTAAGTGATTAGATTTTTCTACTGTATTCCCCTTGTTTCTCATACTCAGGATTTGGGTGGAGCAGAGTTTTATTTAGAACTTCAAAAAAGACACTTTTGCATATGTGGGTGATCATTGCTCTCTTGTACAAATCTTTTGAGACAAAGAAAAAGTAAAAACTTTCACTACATTCTAGCCATCATTAAAGGCTGGCTGTAGTTGGTAAATGATTCACAGCCACCCAAGAGCCCAAGATACGGGTTTGACCTTGTGCATCTCACTTTGAAGTAATTAGACTATGCTATCAGGAGCAGACTACAGGATGGCTGGGCAGGTGAGGAGGGAAACTTCCACTAAGTAAAGAAGATATTAATCCAAGCTTGCTATAAGGCAGGAAATGCAGGGAAGGTATATGACAGCTTAATGGAAGTTGCTGAAATATGGACTGCTTCCTATTTCTGCAGAGCCTCTTAAGTGCAAAATGTCTTATAGGTGCAGAAAGTACTTCTGCCTGTGATGTTCACATTTGTCAAAAGGCCTTCTCTCCAGAAGTACATACCCAAGGCAGACAGATGACTAGTTATTTCTTCTTGAAATCTTAGTCTATTTTCATTCACTCATGAATCCAACTGATATAACCGATGTTTGAAACATGCTTATCAATCCACTCTCCTCTGAAACACAAAGCTAATCATTAGAGGCAATGTCAGGTAGCAGTTCTGGGGGTCTGGAGCCAGACTGCCCAGGTGTGAATCCCAGTTCAGCTTTTTGCTGGTTTTCTACCATCAGTTATTAAAATTTTGTTAAGGCTGAGCTTCTCCATCTATGAAAGAGGGATGCTCAAACTATCTGCCTCGTAGGGCTGTAGAGTTAACACATATAAAGAATTCCTGGCTTGTTATTACTATGTCACACTCCAGCTTGACATCCTTCAGGTAACTTCTCAGTGCCCTTAGAATAAAATCTGAAATACGAACTATAGTTGACAAGGTCATCCCTGACCCATCTCTGTGGTCTCGTCTGGCAACTCTCTTCCTTCTGTCCTTACTCCAGACACATTCCCATTCACCAGATGTCCCAACTTTCTCCTCCAGGGACTTGGCATATTCTAATCTTCTGCTTGGAAGAGTCCCACCTTCTGCCTTACACAATAAGTGCTAAATTCTCATTCAAGTCTTGATTCAAATGACACATAATTAGGCCTGGCTTAGGTCTCCTGTATTGCTCTCCCATAGCATCTTGGACTTCTCCTTTGTAGCACTAAGCACATTTATAATTAAACATAGATTTTCTGCGTTTTTAAAATATCTGTTACTCGACCCTATATTGACATAAGTATTTGCCAGTGATAAACTCAGTGACTGCCATTTAAAAAGAGGCTCAAGAAATATCAGATAAGAGAACTGAATGAAAAAATGCAAGCCTACCATGGGTAATGGCTGGTACCCTGTGTTACATAATAATAAAGCTGGTTTGCAGTTTATCAATATGGGCCTGATTTCACAAGTCTTTGTAGAAACATTTTGGGGCAATAGGTAGGTTTACAGCATAGATTGTGGCCATGGTTTCATGGGTGTGTATTTATCTCCAAACTCATCAAGTTGTATCCATTCAATATATACAGCTATTTGCATATCAGTCATAACTCAGCAATGTGGTTTTTAAAAAATACTCAACTATGATAATTCTAGACTGTTTTTTAAATAGATTCCATTAGCTCTTCATGTGCCTATTTCCCCATGAAATTCTATAATCCTCAAAGACAGAAGCCTGTGGCTAAAACATTTTGAATCTAACATAAAGCATGTAGATATCACTTAACTAAAAAGAATAAAATAAGATTGGTTATTCTGTACAACAACAAGTATTCACTATTACAAAAATGTATGTGTAACATGTATGAACTCAATTGGAAGCTGACAGTTTAGGGGTGCTGATAATACCCAAGGCTAGGAGTATAGAACCTGACTTCTGTGTGCCACATTCCTAATGAGCAGCTATTCCTACTGCTGTGTGTCCCCTGTCACTCTGTTCTCTGCTCCTTTGCCCTGGTGGCTATCAAATGCTCTCTTCTGAGAGTCAGCCCATCTCAAGTTACCACATACACCAGTGTGTCTTTCTGCCAAGAAAGGGTCTAGGCTGCATTATGCTGCTTCGAGCTGTACGGATCTCCCTCAGTGGTGTTTTGGCCTCCACTGTGTATTGTGGCTTCTTTACGAGCTAGGCTCGAGCTTCTGTAGGTAAAGTACCCATAATCCTGGCCCAGTGCTTTCAGCCTAGTGCTTGTGCAACACGGAAGTCAGCTTGCTTTAGTTTTTCCAGGAACAATCCAGAGAAGTAGTTAAGAGCATGAACTTTGGAGTCAGATGGACCTGTGTGCAATTGTGTGATGTTAGGTGTATGGGTTTTGAAAACTGGACCCGCTTCTTCAGCTTTAAAAAAAAAAAAAAACTATCTCACAGGTTTTCAGAGGATTTAGTGAGACAATGTCTACAAAATGATCAGCATGGTGGCTACTATCATTACTTGTATTACTACTACTCATGGTACCACTATTATTAGTTCAAGTTAACCCTGAGACGGAATTGAATTTCACCAATCCAAATGGCATAGGGCAGGTGTCCAGAGACCACTGTCCTACAATTAAAAGTACATTAAAATATCTAAATTGATGGTTCTATACCCTTTAGGGAAGACTTTAGGTGCTGCTTCACCATCTTCATGCTGATGGAACCGCTGTGGCTCAAATAATGTTGAAGGGAAGAGGGACAGATAAAAAGTGAGGACAGATGAAAGACCTGTAAATTGAAAGTTATACTTGAGAATCATGTGGAAGCCCTTGCTATCTATTTTGCAAATTAGTTTTCTTTTTAAACTTCCAACAAGCTCAGCTTCCCCAACTAGCAAGTCAGCAGGAAGCAAAATTTTGGTGAGTTTCTTATTTGACACTGCATATTCTCACTAATTCATTTCATAAAGTATATGAGCACACATATATCTTTGTGAACAAATGTAAAGGCTCCTGTTTGGAGTTATGATTTTTAAAATCACAATTTGTTTAAAAAAAAAGGGGGGGTCACCTGAGTGCCTCAGTCGGTTGGCTAAGCATGTGACTCTTGATTTCAGCTCAGGTCATAATCTCAGGGTTGTGAGACTGAGTCCCTCGATGGGCGATGGGCTCCCTGCTGGGCAAGGAGGCTGCTTCAGATTTTTTCTCTCCCTCGCTCTCTGCCCCTGCCCCTCCCCTGCTTGCATGCACTTGCACTTGCACATGCTCTCTCTCACTCCCTTTCCATTTGTTTGCAGCAGGCAATTTTGTCCTAGGGCTACTGGGCTGGGGGAAAACAACCACAGAGGCACTATGAACTTCTTTAGAGATGGGTATTATCCCTGCCCTCTGAGAAGTTCTTCTTGTGGCTATCAAATGGAAGCCCTTCCTCCTGGTGACAAGGGAGGTCCAAGCAGCAGTTCAGNCTTGCTTGGAATTTTATTTTGTTTTGCTGTTGTTGTTTAGAATTTTAATTTATGCTGTTGGGCATGGGTATGATGATAATGTAATTGACCCAAGTCTTTAATACCTATTCCAGGTGCTAGTTTCAGGTTAGGGTCAGATTTGCCTTATTTGCCTGTGGGGCTTTCCTGCTCACCATCTCAGGATTTGGGACCCGCTGCCATGCTGACTTTTACTTCATCTTATAGCTAACTTTTATCTCAGCAGAATTTTAGCCTAAAACTTATATTAGCAGTATCTGCAACCATTGCAGGTAATTTACGGAGGTGTATTTATGACACATGTAAATATATATGTGCATGGATATATATACATATATACACACATATGCAAATATAACACATATACAAAGAAAACATGCATACATATATATACATAAATGTGTTATATGTTGTGTGTATACGTGTGTCTGTATATACATATATAGGATGTCTAATATAAATACGTTTATGTAGTTTTTATAAATCTACTTTATATATTTTATAACTCACAAATAATATTTCTATAGCTCTTTTTAACCAGATCAGAGATGGGAAGCAGTTTTCCACAAACACCCCTTTATACTGTACCTAAACATTATAATTTACATATTTGAGTTTTTATTGTAANTATTTTATATTTATATTTATTCATATAAAAATACATTTGAATATATAATTAAGTATACTTAAATACACTTTATATTTTATATATATATAAGATTGAAAGAGAAGACCAAGAACAAAGAAAGGGTTAAGTTAGGTTGTATTGTTTCTTTAAATTACTATGAGCACTCTGCTCAAATGCAGGAGTTGAAAGCTACAAGCTATTGGTTGGGTTAGAAATTATTTCTCTTAACACCCTGGTAATCTGATCTATTGTGCATAACTGAATCTTATTTAGTAGTATCAGGATGCTCCCCTCGGGAGTCTAACAAACTATGGGCCTTGGGAATTTGTAAGTCCCATTCTTGAAAGTCACTGTGAAAGTCAAAATAAGCTAAAGGTTCAGTAATGAAAAATTTTATTTTCAACCTGTAAATAACAGATAATTGTAAAGGTTTCCAGTGCACAGAAGAATAACTTTACCAATAGTAGTACATATGAATGATTTATGGTAACCGTATCCTCTACAATGAATTTGTTCCAGATCTTCTCTGAAGAGGTGGAGTCTTTCCCCACAAGCCTTGAAATTAAACTGATTTGTGACTTGTCTTAGTCAACAGAATGCAGTGGAAGTGAAGGAAAGCTAGTTCCAAGTTTAGGCCTTAAATGGTCTTTCTTTCTTCCACGTTTTTTAAGACTAATCTTCTAGAAGATGAGACACATGGAGCAGAACAGTCAACCTATTCATCCCAGCTGAAGCACTACCTAGTCATGTGAGAGAGACTATTCTAGACCAGTGGTCCTGAGCCGATGCACCAGCCAACTGCTGACTCTGCTGTGAGGCCAGAGGTCATACAAACCCAGACAGGAAAATTTCCCAGATAAACCATAGACTTGTGGGAAATAGTAATGCTTGTTGTTTTAAGGTATTAGGTTTTGGAATGGTTTTTACATAGCATGATTGTGGCAATTTTAATTGATATAGTCAAGTGCATAGAAATTCAGAGAGGGACCTAGAGATACAACAAACATTGTCAATAGCATAGTTGATCATCAAAATTCAGTTATTTCCTACTGTGCTGAATGTGAGGCAAGAGAGGTATGTGGTTACCAATAGCTAAAATTACCTTTCAGTCCTGACACCTTTAAAGATGAGCTCCCTGGGGGAGCAATTTTTAACATGTGCTCCACCTCCATCTAAGATTTGTCTATGATTTGGCGTATATTTCTGCCCACAGCACAAAAGTCAGACACTCTCAAAAACATTAATGATGGAACACAGGCCATGAGAATCCTATGGGGAAGTTAATGCATGTTTGGCCAACTGCTCAGAGGGATACATGACTCAGATGATTCAAAAGTTAAGGTTTGGAAGTCAGAGATTTCTTATGCCAAAATGGGACACTATACACTTACAAAATAAACACTAGAAGAGGTTGTTTATTGAAAATTCAACTAAGTAGTGTGTGAAACCATTTCAACAACCCACCCAAAACAGGGAAACAGCAGCTGCTATAGACTGCATTCAAGCTAGTGGAGATTCGAGTTGTTACAGACTGACCATAATCCCAATGTAAATTCTAAGTCCTCACATCTTAACTGTGGAGACTAAAGGGCCCACTTGGTTCCATGTGGTACAAGTCACATTTGGGGGCTGTCTGTGCAGAGGGTCAGAGGAGTGATGCAGATTTCCTCCTTCTCACCTATTGGGAAGCGATGTCTCCTGAGACTGCAAGCTGGGTTCCCTTTCATTTCTTAGGCTTCCTAGACAATCCGAGGGCTGTGAGCTATTTGTGACTATATTAGGATTGTGCTTTCTCAACCTCAGCAGCCTTCTGTGGATTGACACTTAGAAGTTTCCAGAACACTAAATATGACTTCTGCTGTCTTTGCTCTTTTGACATCAGGCAAAGATAACTTGTTTCAGACCAGATGGTGTCAGTTTAATCATTGGCACCTAATGTAGCATGATACACTAGTGTTGACCCATAGTACATTATGGGTAATTTTCTGAGATTTTGCTTTGGAAAGGAGAATGGAGAGAGTTTAGAGGAAAAAATATTATTAGTATTATGAAACCTGATCTAAGACTTTTTTCTAAACTAACAAAATGTATGTATATTAACAATTTATTAGTAGTATTAATCTTCTATTAAAAATCTAAAATGTGGTATTGAATATAACTGGTTGTTTTATTTCTTTTTAATTAAAACTTTTTTCTTATTGGGGCTCAGTCGGATGAATGTCCGACTTTGGATAAAGTCATGATCTTATGGCTCATTAGTTCAAGCTCCGTGTCAGGCTCTGTGCTGACAGCTCAGAGACTGGAGTCTGTTTCAGATTCTGTCTCCCTCTCTCTCTGCTCTCCCCTGCTCATACTCTGTCTCTGTGTAAAAAATAAACATCAATTTTTTAAAATATTTCTCATTTATTTCAGTCTCATTGATTTTACTTAATATACAAAATTTGCACATATCATTTTCATGTATATTTGGACATGATATACATGCTATGATAACATTACCACAATGAAGGTAATAAAGATTTTCACCACCTTCAAAAGATTTCTTGTGTTCTCTAGCTTTTTTTTTTTTTTTTAACCAGGGAGCCAGGGACAAGGGCACTTAACATGAGATTGACCCTCTTAACACATTTTTAAGTGCACAACACCACATTGTTGACTATACATAGTGTGTTATACAACAGATCTATAGAATTTATTCATCTTTTTAAATGTTTTATTTATTTATTTTGAGAGAGAGAGTGCAAAAGCAGGGGAAGGGCCAGGAGGGAAGGAGAGAGAGAATCCCAACATGGGGCTCAATCTCACAAACCATGAGATCATGACCTGAGCCAAAATCAAGAGTTGGATGCTCAACCCAGGTTCCCATAAAATGTATTCATCTTGTATAACTGTGACTTTATACCCATTAAACAACTCTTCATTTCCTCCTGCCCCATCCCCTAAAAACCGCCATTCTATTCTCTGGTTCTATGAAGTTGACTATTTAGGTAACTCATGTATGTGGAATCATGCAGTATTTCGGTCTTTCTGTGTCTGGCTAATTTCATTTGGTATAATATCTTCCAGCTCCATTCATGTTGTTGCAAATGGTAGGATTTCCTTTCAAGCTGAATAACATTCCATTGTATGTATATACCACTTTTTCTTTATCCATTTGTCTATCAATAGACACTTAGATTGTTTCCATGCTGTAGCAAACAATCGAGTGCAGATATCTATTTTAATAAATTAATTCTTCCAACTCATCAACATGAGATGTCTTTCCATTTACTGTGTCTTCTTTAATTTCTTGCATTAATGTATTGCAGTTTTCAATGTAGAAATATTTCACCTCCTTGGTCAAGTTTATTTCTAAGTATTTTACTCATTTTGATGCCATTTCTTATTTTCCATTTTGGATAGTTCATTTTTCATAAATAGAAATCCCACTGATTTTTGTTCATAGCAGCACTCTCCACAATAGCTAAAACATGGAAAGAGCCTAAGTGTCCATCAACGGACGAATNATCCTGAAACTTTACTGGATTTGTTTATTGGTTCTAACAAGTGTTTTTGTTTTTGTTTTGTGGAGTCTTTGGGGTTTTCTGTGTATAAGGCCATAGCATCTGCAAACACACAATTTTATGCCTTTTCTGATTTGGATGCTTTTTCTTTTTCTCGCCTATCTGCTTATAATCTTTAAATTCTGGACTCTACCATTTCTATGGGGTTTTGCGTGGTCTAGGTTCTGTCGACATCTGCAACTATATCAATTAGGAAATATGGCTATACGTTCAGTAACAAAAACCCAACAAAATGGGTTATTAAAGGAGGGGACCAATTTTTCTCATATAGCAATTTTCCAAAAGTAGGAAGTCTAAGCAGCTGATCAAGGGAGTCATCCAAGAGTCCAGGCCTCTTCTTTTTTCTATACTATTTTTACCAAGCTATTTTTGTCCTTATGGCCATAATATAGCTGCTGTATCTCCAGGCACTGCATCACTATTCCAGGGAGGAAGAAGAGAGAAGCATAAAGGAACAAAAGCAAGAGTCTTATCATATGAGACCTTATTGCTGTTTTTATTTCAGAAAGAAAGGCTCTCCAACAGGGAATTAGGTTTCATCTCATTAGCTACAGCATTGTCACAGTCACTCTTATCCAAGATAATCTGTTATTGCTCCAAACTAAATCAGGATATTGTCAAGAGTGAACAAAGGCAGAATAGGAGGCAATTAGTGTCTGCCTCAATAACCTCATCTTACAGCACTCTGCCTCACTCCTCATTTTCCAGCCACACTGGTTTCCTTTGAGTTCCTTCAGTATAGCAAGCTCTTTCTTCCTCAGGGCATTTTTGCATTTACTGCTTTTTCTGCTCAGAATATGCTCACCTTCACTCTTTCCTAGGATTTGCTTCTTCACAGCTAAGCTTACACTATGTACAGTGGTGCCCCCACAACCCCTCAGCAATTACTATTGAGCACACCCTTTTGTTCATGGCTCTAGCTACCATTTGTAATTACACCATTTATTTGCTTACTTGTGTGGCATTTGATTGAAACTGAAACCTCTAAGAGCATCTCTTAAATTTTTTCTTTTATTCCAGGTGCATAGCAGGTACTAAATAACTAGAAGTTGACTAAATGAATATTTTACTGTGTTTAATATTCCCACCTGCCCTGGGGGATAGTCATTTCTTGTGATTATAGAACTATTGAATGTGTCAGAGTTAGATTTCAAACCCATATCTGCCTGACTCTAAAACCTTTTCTCTTTCCAGAAACACTGCTTCCTATAGAAGCAGCTCCACTGGCAGGTCTTAGCAATCTCTCTCTATTTGGGGGCACGGAGGTCAAGCTCTACACAAGCTAATTCCTTTGTATGCCCCACCTGGGGTTACTGACATTAGCCCTCCCCTAACAAGCCAGTCTTTTCATTTGATTCTCTCCGGAAGACCTGAAACCAGAGTGTTTGTAGTTCCCTTTGAGTGGCTTCATCTTCAGTGATGGAAAATTCACTGCATTCTGCTGACTAGTAAATGGGAAACCCCAGTCCTCACTATATTTATTAATAAACATGATATTTGTTAATAATGTTTCACTTCAGAGATAAGGGAGTTAGCCTCCTCAGAAAGGGAACCCCTCAGAGTCAGGATAGTTGTTTCTAAGCATTATTACTTAATTGCAGTCAAAATCTAGTTTGCACATAAATCTTGTTTGGACACCTTCTCCTGATACAATTTTTATCAATGCAACTACTGACCAGGGCCTCTAGTACTTAAAAATGACTCGTACATTGGAAATAGATTCGTCGCCTAGGTCATCTCCTGGGCAGTTCCAAATTTCTGCCTCCTACACGCTTGCACATTCTCATTGTGAGTGCTCTGAATGCATTTCGGTTCCCACTTAGAAAATTTCACTATGCCTCTTTGAAGGTTTTTGTTGTTTGTTAGTGTGTTTGTTTGTTTTTCTGTCAGCCATGCTTCTTCTCTCTCTGCTTCTTCCTGATTACCACCAGAAGCTTCCTCCCTTTGCCTTTTTTTCCTGTGTTAAGTTAATGAGGGTTATGGTTCGTTTGTCTCCATGATAAATGCTGTTGGTTTTCTTCCTCCATTTTTAATCATAGATGCTCAGAGAGAGCTGTGCTCCACAAGAAGTTGTTATTTTTTTAGCCTTAATTGTCATGTCCTTCTAGCCTGGGACAAGTGTGTGATTTCACTGCACTCTTTCTCTATATCTACTCCTCATCAGCTTAAATAAAACCCCTATCGCACTTGACCCATACCAGACATTGATCTTTCTCCTGCTCCCTATGTTGATCATATGAATAAATATTGGCAAAAATAATAAATGAATGAATGGATTGCCAGTATTCTTCTCTTGCCCTACAGGAAACTAGGAAAAGAGTACTTGATGCAGAAATAGTGTTCAGTAAGTATTTGATGAATACTTTGATCAATTTGACTGACTGCTTGCTTTGCATTATCTCTTGTGAGTAACTCACTACTTTATCTCCACTTCTTTTGTCTGTAGCCTTTATCTTTTCATGAGTAACACTGAATGAAATAACTTGAAGGCCATTGGGCAAATCAAATTTATGTCTCCAATTCAAATTATTGAGTACCTAAAGAGAATACAGATGAGAAAGACACAGCCCCTATCATTTAAAATAAAAAAAAACTAAAACTATATAGTCATGTAATAATGCAGGGGAAATACAGTCAGGGCTGGAAATCAAAATGTAAACAGTATGGCAGTCCGATAAAAAAAGAGACCACTTCTGTGTCCTAGGGGTAAATTAGGAGAAATTTCTTTGACTCAAAATAGAAATAAAATATGATTTCCCTTTCCAGAAAAGTTAAAATGTAAAAATAGTGGGATATCCTGGGCTAGCTTATCGGTTTGCCATGGATTGACTGGATCTCTCTAGTATACCCCAGTTCCTAGTCTGGAAGCCTCTATTCTATGTAGCATGAGTAACCCTCCATCCTCCCCGCCCCCTGCACCTGCTAGGACTGGTAATGGGTCCCTGCTGCTGCGAGTCCTGTGGTACTACTCTATCTCACTAACTCCCTAGGCTTTACCCTCCCCTTTATAAAGAGTCCCATGATTAGACAGTCCGCAGTGACTCAGCTCGAATGTGTGTTTACTACCAGGGCAAAGCTGAAACAGATACTTGCAAAGTGCTGAGCACTGCATATTTTGTGATTTAATTTTCAAAACAAAATTGTGGGATAGGAGTTACAATTACTGCTTTAAACATGAAAGATATTCATTCCTGAGTTATTCATTAACTTAGAAAGTAGTAGGGAGACCAGGTAGCCTGAGACTCCGTTTTCAGCTCTTCATCTCATCTCTCTTTGTTTCTAACCACAGGAACATGAATTCAGCAGATTTTTCTTATTTCCCTTTATTTTAGTGCTCAAGGTCTGTTCATTATTTTTTCTTTTAGGCTCTCCCCCCTGCCCCAACCTTCAGCCCATACCTTTATATGTACTACATATATGCATTTTGAGAGACTTCCCAGTCAACTCTTTTATGGATAGTCTGTGAAAATGAAAGCACAGAGAAGGCCATTTCTCATCCACTACAGGTATGTAAGAGTAGTAAAGAAAATAAAGTTCAATTTTGCAAGTGACAACCACAGGTAATAGAAACGGTCAAACCAGGAATTCAAGAGTGGGCTGTAAATCAAAACAACACAATGCACAGTCAAATAGATAGGAATAGGAGTGATCAGGGTTCTTTTCATCTATATATTTATCCACTCTCAGCAAAGGCTTCTGGCTCTGGAGAATTGGAACTCCTAGAAATGCCAGTTCTCATTGCCAAGCAAGGATGGATACTGAAATGTTATTTTACATACCAGGCGTCAAGCTGCCAGTGTGGTCTCTACAGCAAAACCTATGAAATACCAGAGAAGGCTATGATGGACGGCTGCACATTTTCAGTAATGGTAAGAAAAATAATAAGGCCCCCAAATGGAAGCATCTATCAGAATAGAGGATGCCTTTGACAGGAAAAGGGTTGAAGCTGCTTCACTGTAATACCATGAGAAGCTGGATAGCACTTCAATACTATGACATTGATAATGCCATTTTAAATTTATAAAGCTCTTTTTATTCTGAAGGGGACAGTGGTAAAAACACAGAAAGCACTATAAGTTTCGCTAATTTGGCCCTAATGGCCCTGCTTTGAGACCGTTTATGGTCCTGAGAATGTAGTAAGATTATGTGGGGTATTTATCCTGCTTTTGAATTAGCACTTTCCTGATTCAGGAAAGATGGTATCAATCAATGCTATGCAGTAGATATTTGTTTCACAATATTCAGGCACATGAAACATCACGTTGCTTTGTTTTTCCAAATCAAATTAAATCTTGTGCTGAGTGTCCCCGGAGCCACTATAGGATAGCCAATATCTGTCATTATCAAGGAGCTTTTCTTTTTCATCCTGGTTGTCCCAAATGGCTTCTGCAATCCAGTGGACTTGGGCAAATGTACAGACCATGCAACTACTACCAGGCTTAAGACACAGAACATTTCTATCACTCCAATAAGTTCCCTGATACAGATTTACAGGGAATCTACTTCCTACCCTTCTGGCCCCAGGCAACCATCCATCTGCTTTTCCGCCATATACATTAGTTTTAGATTTTCATATAAATGGAAAGAAGGTAAAATGTATTCTTTAGTTCTGTCTTCTTTTGTTCAGTAGTATGTTTCTTTAGATTCATATGTGTTATTCTGTGTATCTATAGTATATTGTGTGTATCATCCTATTGCAGAGTACTATGCCATTGAACACTTTTATCACAATTCCTTTAGCCATTTACCTGTTGACAAGCATTTAGGTTGTTGCTATTGTTTGGCTATTCTAAATAAAGCTGCCGTCAACATTTGAATACTGGTATTTATGTGGATGTATGTTTATTTCTATTCAGCAAAAACCTAGGAGTAGAATTGCCAGATGATATGGTAGCTATACACGACACTAATCATCACTTTTTCAAAGTGAGTATTTGATTTCACATTTCTATCAGCAATATGTGGAAATTATAGTTGATATACAGCCTTCCCAAATCATGGTATTTTAAATCTTTTTTTATTGTATCCATTTAATGTATATTAATGTATGTATAGTGGTATCTCAATTTACTTTTAATTAACATTTTATTGATGACTAACAATATTGAGCATCTTTTCATTTGCTTATTGTTTATCTTTTTTTGTGAAATCTGTTCAAATCTGTGCACATTTTTGTCTTCTCATTCTTGAGATATAGGAGTTCTTTTTTTTTTTTAAGTGTATTTCTTTTGAGAGAGACAGAGTGCAAGTGGGGGAGGGGTAGAAAGAGAGGAGGACACAGGATCCAAAGTGGGCTCCACCTGACAGCAGAGAGCCTGACAGGGGCTCAAACCTATGAATTGTGAGATCATGACTAAATATGAAGTCAGACACTCAAGCACCTGAGCCATCCAGGTGCCCCAAAATGTAGGAGTTCTTATAGATTTTAGATACCAATCCTTTGTCAGAGATGTATGCACTGCAAATATATTCTAGTCAGTGGCTTGTATTTTCATTTTTGGAATGCTGTCTTTCAGAGAGCAGAAATTTGTAACTTTAATGAAGTCTAATTTATTATTTTTTTCTCTTATTTCTGTTTTTTGTGCTTATCTGAGAAAACTTTGCCTCTTCCAACTTTGCAATGATTGTTTTTTTTTTATTCGTTTGTTTCAATCTTGTACAGAGATTGGCAGCATTTCATCTCCTTATGTCTTTGTAGCTAATTTAATTGCCTGTTCATTTTCTAATTCTCTTGCCATTATTACTTTTTTCTTCTTCCTTTTTTCTTCTCTCTCTTCTCTTCTTCATTTCCTTTCTTTTCCACAATATTTTAAAGTCCTAAGTATAGACTTGAAAACAGATATTACAAGCACCTGGAAATGTTGAGTAATTGTGACATTCTTTAAATACATGTATGAATTCACACATACACTGATATAAAATCTCCAGGTTTCAAAGGAGAAAAAGAGAAGAGCTAAAAACTAGAGTGATGCAGTTCTGACATCACTCAGAGGGAGATATGGTATCAGTAAACCATTTTTAGTGGTTTTAGTGCCCTGGTCGTCACAGGCAATGAGGTAGACAGATCTATATAGAGTTGGGAGTCAGAGTTTTGCATGGTTCTGGGAACTTTAAAGAACTCCTACACTAATTGTTAAAGATTTGAATAGGGAACATTTACTTATTGGAGCACGGTGAGAACAAGATTATTGTCTGTCTCTGTCTGATCTATGGTAGGAAGAAAGAATTTAAGATTTATGCCTCATTCAGGTGTGTGTTTGGAACTCACACTGCCTATGTTGGGAACCCCAACCCAAAAATTTAACATAAACATTGGCTCCAGGAAGTGCCTGCCAAAAACAAATACAAACTAACTCTTGAACAAAAATGCTTCCAGAATCTAGGTCACAAAATATACTCCATTAAAGCAACAATAACAGGGAGGCTGGGTGGCTCAGTCATTTAAGCGTCCAACTCTTGGTTTTACCTGAGGTCATGATCTCATGGTTTGTGAGTTTGAGGCCTGCATGGGGCTCTGCACTACTAGTGCAGAATTCCTGCTTGGAATTCTCTCTCTCTCTCTTTCTGCCCTTCCCCCACTCTGTCTCTCTCAAAATAAATAAATAAACTTAAAAACATTAAAATAATAAAATAACAATAACAAAAGAGATCAGCTAGATGGGCCTGTTTTAAGAGAACATAGGAGAAAAATAATACAAATGCATTGGAGTAAACACACAAAATAACTGCAGAATTAGTGTTATTCAAACTTGAAATATTAGAATGACAATCTGAAAAAAATAAAATAATTACATTTAAGATGAATAAGAGTTGAATAAAGGAATCAAAATCATCAAATACAAAATATTACAGGAAAAGTATAAGAAGACTTAGAAAAAGAAATTAAAACTTTGAGGAGTAAAAAGGTACAATCACCGAAACTAAAAATTCGATAGGTATGCTTAACATCAGATAAACACATGAACGTAATGAATAGAAACATGTGTCTGAGCAAAAAATCAATAACGCATCATGAATGATAAGAGGTGAAAAATAGGAAAGCAGTGTTTAGAAACAAAAGAGATGAAATGAGAACGTCCAATATGTATCTAATAGCAATTTCAAATGGAAACACTAGAAAGGATGGGACAACGATAACATTCATAAGAGATAAGAGCTGCCAATTTCCCAAAATTAATGAAAAAAAATCTACCAATTCAAAAGTAGAACAAAACTGAAGAACTGTAAAATTTTAAAAATCAGAGAAAAATAAACTGCTTCTAAAACACAAAAACAATTACAATGAAATTGTAAATCATTTGTTATTCTCAAAAGCAGTAAAGATGAGGGAGTGTGGGGCAAGCTGAAGGTAAAGTGCAGGCTAACAGCACCCCCGACCCCCAGGTAGGGGTCTGTGTAATATTGCTTGGACACTCCTGGCTCCCCAAGAACAAAGGAAAGGGGTTTAAGTGCTTGCCTTGGTGATGTAGGAAAAACTAAGGCAAATGACAACTTAAATTTCCTTACTGCCTACAGCCCATTGACGAGCCCTTGAAACAGGCAGTGACCTCCCTCTAGATGCTCAGCTGCCTGGAGGATGGCACTTTGCTGGGGACAAAAGAGAATCTTAGCTTAACATTATCTCAACCTTGAGGATCCTGTAAGTCTACTTCCTCTATCTCAACTGCCCCAAGATGTATGCTGGCAATCAGACTCCAAGCTTATGGTCCCTTCTCCCCCAGATATACATCTGAAGGGTCTCATGACTGAGGTTTTATTAAACAGTAATAAGTGGTGTTTCCCTAGCAATAGCTAGCCCCTCAAGGTCCTGGAAACCTTGTTTCCAAAATTCCTTAGAGACTTTATCCCTGACCCCCTCCCAACCTGAGGGTATATAATGAGTTACCCGTCACAACCCCAGTGCAGTTCTTTCTGCCCACGGCTCCTGTCCCTATGCTTTAATAAAATCATCATTTTTGCACCAAAGACATCTCCAATAATTCTTTCTTCAGGGTCGGCCCAGACCCCATGAACCTCCCTTCACCCCAAAACTTCATCAATAACAAAGGTCAAAAGACCTTAATGCTGAGGGAAAATAACTGATAATCTAGTTAGCTTAAACTATATAAAACTTCGAAATGTTAAAGCCTTAAGCCTATAAAGTGGTAACTGTATATATTTTAATCTATTTGTAGATTTTATTTAGATAATTTCTTATTCAATTGTGACTGTATAATTATGACATTTTCAGAAAAAGACTGGGAAATGTTCACCCAAGGATCCTTGCAGAGGAAAAAAAAATACCGTTCAGGAAAAAAGGAAATTGTAGACAGAGGACAGAGAGGAATGCAAAAGGCAGTTGAAGAAATAATTTAACATGGAAAGGCTGATATCTAAACAACCATTGGCTTCATTAAACAACCAAAAATAGTGAATAATTGAATGACATAAAACTAAGGAAAACTAAAATACTAAACAACAATTACACGACATTAGAGGACAGGAAATTTGTTTATAAGTGTTCTACTAACCATACATAGTTCATGGAAGGATAAAGATTGTGGTTTCCTTTATATTTTTTCAAACATGAGGGAGTGTTAAAATTTTAATGGTAATCTCAGAAGGACAAAAATCAAATATATAACCTAATTGAATAAAGGAGAAAAAACTGGATTAATACATTAGTAGCCAGAAAGGAGGATAAAAGAAGTAAAAAGAAAAAAAAAGCCCACTAATTGAAGAATTAGATAAGAAATACAAATATATCAGTAAAGGAATATATGTTAGTGAATCAAGCTTGCTATAGAAGATAGTCACAGCTTCATTAGAGAAAATAAATCTGTTTTGTTTACTGTTTTCTCTCTCACATCCAGAATAGGGCCTATTATTTAGAAGGAGCTAACTAATGCTTAATGCTTGTTGAAATAATTAAAAATTGGAATGAAATCCCATTATACTCTGTTGACGAGAGACATAGTTAAAGCAAAACAAACAAAATACAATACAGAATTAAACTAAGGACAAATAATTTTGTTATTTGTTACTACTAATGAAAGGAAAGCTGATGTAGTAATATGAATAACTCAAAATACAGTTAAAATTTATTAGGGATAGAGTGTCACTACATATGTTATTTGGACAGGATAGGTTTTGCTAGAGTAAAAACCGATCCCAGTTGTTTAATATGGCTTGCTCACATTTTGTATGTAAATTCAGTGTGGTATTCAATTCTACATAATCCCTCAGGAACCCAGTCTGACAGGGTCTCCATTATTTTGAGGTCGCTCCATCCGAAGTACAGTCTGTTTTACCATGGAAGGGTAAGAGAGCACCAGAAAGTCTCATGCAATGAACTACAAGCTTCATCCTGGAAGTGACATTCACTTCTTCTCTCACCCTCTGGTATAAACTGGTTCCTTGGTCTTGCCTTACTGCTACAGGGAACGTTAAGTATAGTATTCTAATGTATTCAGAAGGCAAGTATGATATATGAGTAAACACTAAAAGTCATTACCATAATGGTAAAAGAACACATCTAAATTTTCACACACCTAATATGCTGTCCTATAAGGTAATATTTAGCACATTAAAAAATGTCAAATATACTATCATAGAAGGAAATTTTTACATACATTTCCAAGTAATTGATGGGTTAAATAGACAAAGATTTCTCTAAAATATTTTAGAGAAAGAGTGAGAGCACGAGTTGGAGAGAAGCACAGAGGGAAAGAGAACCTTAAGCAGTCTCTATCCATGGTTGAGTATGGATGTGGGACTTGGTCCCACGACCCTGGGATCATGACTTGAGCCAAAATCAAGAGTGGGATGCTCAACCAATTGAGCTACCCAGGCACCCCATGGATAAAATATTCCTAAAACACAATAAAATATTTGAATGATTCAATTAACAATTATATCTAACAGAAACATATGGAATCCAGGACCCACCAATTAGAGAACGCTCATTTTTTGCAAATATATGTTTTCAAAGAACAAAGTTTTTAAACTAGAATTTTATACCCAGTGATAATATATTTTAAAAAGTTAAATAAAAACTGATCAGAAATACAAAAACTGAAAAAATATACCACTAGCAGACCTATACTATAGAAATGTTAAGTAACATCCTTCCAAGAGAAGGAAATGGTACTAGATGGGAATACAGATCTACACAAAGGAATGAAGATCAATGGAAATACACTGGTAAATATGTACATTTCCCCCTAATTGCTTATACGTGATAGTTTAAACAAAAATAGTAATAATGTAGTATGAAACATAATATATGTAAAGGTAAAATTCAGGACAAGAAGAACACAATAATCTGGAAGGGAAATAGAAGTATACTTTTCTGCCAGTCTTATGCTCTACTGTGAAGCCATGTAATAGCATTTGAAGGCAGACTATAATAACTTAAAAATGTGTTATACAGGTAAAAATTCACTAAAAAGAATTATGGCTAATAAATCAAAAAAGGAGATAAAATGGAAGCATAAAGCTATCACCGAACCCAAAAAGAGGCAAATAGAGGGAAAAAAGAAGGAAAGAACAGGTGAGACCAAGAGAAAAAAAATAGCAAGATGATAAATGGAAACCTAAGAATATCAATATTCACATTAAGTGTGGTAGTGGTATAACCACTTTGGAAAATAGTTTTGCAGTTTATTAAAAATTTAAACATACATATACTCCAGGATCCAACCATTTCACTCCCATCTATTTACCTAAGAGAAATAAAATCATATATTCATGCAGAGAATTATTATTCACAAATATTTATAGTAGCTTTTTTATACAAGCCCTAGATAGAAATACCCAAATACCCATTAACAAATGTGTGGATAATCTACAGAATATTCAATACAATATAAGGCTCCTCAGGAATAAAATGGAATGGACTATTGATATTCTCATTGATATGGATAAACTTCAAAATAATGATGTGAGTGGAAAAATCCAGACAAAATGAATGCCTACTAAATGATTTAGTTTATGTAAAATTCTATAAAATACAAACTAATGTAGAGTGACAGCAAGAAGGCAAGTGGATGCCTGGAAGTGGGGGGTGGTAGGAAGAGGTGGGAGGCACAAAGTCGGAAGATGATAATATATTCATTTTCTTGGTTATGGTGGTGGTGATGGGTTCATATATATGTCAAAACTTAGGAAAGTGTACACTTAAAATATGTGCGGTTTAGTCTGTAATCAATCTGTCTAAAAAAAAAATCTCAGATCCCACCCCTTGAAAAGTTATGACCCAACTATATGCTGTATACAAGATACTAATTTCAAACATAAAGATATAAATTAGGGGTTGGTGACTATGGCCCACGAGCTAGTCACCAATTTTAGTAAATAAAATTTTATTAGAACACAGCCATTAACACATTTGTTTACATATTATTCATGACTGCTTTCATGCTGCAGTGTCAGAATTGAGTAGTTGTGACAAAAACCACATGGACTACAAACTAAAATATTTGCCTTCTGACCTTTTAAGAAAAAAGTTTGATGACCAGTGATATAGAAAGCTTGAAAGTAAAAATGGAAAAAAAGATATGCAGATACTATTTTTTTTTTAATCTGGAGAGGCTATAGTAATATTAAAATAGATTTTGGAGTTAAAACATTATGAGCAGTAAAGAGGTATGTTACATAATGACAAAAGTTTCAATTCACCAACTAGATTCAACAGTACTAAATAATTATGCACCTAATAACAATGCCTCAAAATACATGTACCAAAAACTGGCAAAACTAAAAGGAGAAACTGACGAGTCCCCAAATACAGTTGGATATGTCCACACTCCTCTCTTGCAATTGATAGAACTAGCAGACAGAAAACAAAGCATTTTCTTGAAATATTTGACAAATCATTCTAAGAGTGCTTGGTATCTAAAGGTTTCTTTTTATATCATGTTCTGATATCAAGTGACATATTTTGAGAATTGCTTAATGATGAGAAATAAGTTTGACTTGTTTCTTAAAACATTTTTGTTTGTTTTGTTTCATTATAAGTGCATGTTACTATTTCTGGCAGTATGGCAGAACACACAACCAGAAAACCCTCCTATAGCAAAATACCTAGAAATGCTGGTGAAAAGAAATTTTAAAATGCATGGTTACCTTACAAAATAAATAAGATAAATCTCCAGGGGTTACAAGGAAGAAGATGAAAATTCTACAGTTGCGCTTGGCGTGGGACAGAAATTTGGACAGTTTGGTAGGTTTCAAGTAGACAAGATTCAATAACCACATGGGGGCAGGAGATAAGACCCTGAGGCCTTCACAAAACAGTAAATTGGTACTGGGCCACAAAATGCCACATCTTGACTCACCTGGTAGACTAGAAATAATTCAACCACTATCACGAAAAGAAGTTAAAGCAAGTTGTATATTTTTACCCGGAATTTAGAGGGGAAGGTCTCTCCTAAAGTTGGTCACCATATGCATTTGAGGTTTGACTTTACATTATCTACATTGTCAAGAAAACACTCAAGTAAAAATTAACAAAAGTTCCAGGTTAGTAATACAGAGGCACTGGTTGAAAGCAAACACTAAATCTCTTTCTTGGACACATCCTAAATCCTGAACTCCTAGGCTTTTCACAAATGAATCTCCTAAAGATGTGCTCATAACCCAAAATTATAAAGCTCTACTGAAAAACAGTGAGCAGACAAACTAAGTGGCAGGTTAGTCTCCCAAACACCTGATATAAAGCTTACATGGACTATTTCAACTGGGGGAAGAAAGTCACATTTAGTTAATTTAATCTAATCACTACTTACTTCTTTTGAGCTATCATCTTTTGTTTCATAAAAGTCACTGCTGTCTGTCACAAAATAACAAAAACTTATATTTACAAAAAAATGTGGACCTCATGATCATATATATTTCAAAGTTGGGATATGACTCGCTGAATAATTTCACATGTAGTTTTCTGTTTTACAATATACTTCCTACAAAGCACTAATTCTTCCATTTCTTTTATCCTTGAGATTTAATTAATACATACAATATCACATCTAACTTGAAAATAAAATTTCACAAATAGAGAGGGCTATACTAATCTGTGCTAGTGCAGGAGTTAGAATTTAATTTATGGATTTGTTCCATACTAAGTTTCAGTGATTTTAGTACGTGTAGAGTGTTTGCATGTGTGCACGCGTGCATGCACATGTATGTACGTGTTGTGTGTTTCACAATGCTATGTGAATCTAATCTAAAGATTAGATTTTTTTAATAAAAAGAAGTGTCAGAGAACCAAATAAAATTTGGGAAATAAATTCTTATCATCTGCTTTTATTTTTATTCAATAGTCAAATTTGTGATTTTTAGCTTGTCAATGGTCATTATCTTTCAAAAGCCCAGTTTGGAAGGTATTTGTCTGAGGCGATTTATATTCTGTATGAACCATGAGTTTATACTTGCAACTTGGCAATGACCTTGCCTATTTAATATCAAGCATTGAACATTACTTGTCTGTTAAGTGGATTTAGGATTGTTTTATAACTGATTTCTTTTTTCAGGGGTCCTCTAATTGCAATTCGTACTCAGTCTACTGCTCTGGCAACTAATGTGAGTTCTGTAGTTTCAAGGACTTCATACATTATTTGCTGTGAACACAAAGAATCTTGGCAAAGAAGCAAAGGGATACAAAGACAGGTTTTGCCCAGGCACATTTCTGGAAACTATATAGATATTCAGGAAAAAGAATCTGACTAAGTCACTGTGGTTCCCCTACTCCACCCCAACTTATGATTTGGACTCACCCACCATGTAATAAAAGGGGGATAAAAGAGGGAAAATTGTACAATATATTTACAGATTTAGTTTGAATGGAATCAATCCAGGAATGCTTGAAGTTTTGTGGGAGCAATTATGAAGTTTCCTTTTAGTAGAGACAATGAGATTATCAAATCTGAATTTCAGTTATTCTTATTCACCATTAAAAATGAAGTGCTATACAGGGGAGACTACATGGTTTAGGCTTTCACATACTCTAATTAAGACAAACTTTATCTTTTAAAAGAGATTTAAGGGATTTCATAATAGCATGCCTCAGTGGTGACTTTATCAGGGCATTATTAGTGGGATTGGCCCAGACCAAATTGTAGGATAGATGAACTATGATTTCTGATGCCTAGAACATTCAATTTCTAGGACTCTCCATGTAAGTCAATTCTTCTAAAGAATTCTGTCCATCAGTGTTTTTCAATCAATCTCTTCCATGAAAACTTACTGGTTATTTCATGAATCTTCAGTGTGCACTTCCAGCATTTCAGTGTTTGGGTAAAATGTGCTTAAATTACAACAAAGGGAAGACACAGGCAACCAAACAAGAATTTATAATAATGACAGATCTTTGCTTCGATAGAGAGATATGCTCTGAGAATGCTTACAAAGGGTACCTTTGTGCCTTGGAGGATCAAGGGAAGAACTCCTGAGGGACTAGACATCAGGCTGAAAACTTGAGTAGAAGTGAGCCAGGTGAAATGGAAGGCAAGCGTGCTCTAGCTAGATGAATGGCCCAAGGGAGAGAGCATGACATATTTAAAGAAGGACAGTGGTTCTTGCTCAGTGCTCATCAGAATACCCCAGGCCCTTCTTTCAGAAATACTTGGCAGCTTCTATTCATGGAAATACAGAAATAATTGTGAAGGGTAATTTTTATCAAAGTAGTTGAAACGAATTCTGGATTTCATGCCAGTGACTAATCCTCCTCAGTTAACACAGACCATGGAGATAGAATCTTCCTTTGTTAGTCATTTCTAGCGTTCATTTGGTCCCTCTTCCAGCAAACATCCAATAAATGTATCCTTAGTGCCCAGGCACTGTGCCAGACACCAGAGCTAAACAGATAGGGTCAGGAAAAGCTTCAGTAGAGATGACCACTCAAGATTCGCCACTTCTTAAATTAATTTCATTTGTTTAGAACATTTAAAAAATAAATGTTCTTATTACAAAAATTCTTTTCAAGTGATTTCTCATTTTATTTCGACCATATAAGACACCCATTCATGTACTCATTCTTTCAACAAATATTTATTAAATATTTATTATGAAAGAAGACAATTATGTCTTCCATGGGGCTTTAGCCTGTCTATTAGGGGAGATTCATGTAAATCAATAAGTATAGTGTAATAAATAATTATTTATTAATTAATAATGAATATGATAAGGGTTGTCATTAAAGCTGCTGAAAGGCTCCATGAGTGCTGTAGGGAGAACCCTCAGAGGTGTCTCAGAGAGGTCATGGAGGGCTGCCTGTGGTAGGTAATATTTGCTTTTTCTTAAATAATACCAACTTTGTGTTTCTCTCAGAATTATAAAAGAAGGGAGGGACCGGAAAGAACTAATTTAAGTATTGGCTAATAAACAATGGGCAGAATGGGGGCGCCTCAGTGGCTCAGTTGGTTGAGTATCTGACTCTTGATTTCAGGTCAGGTCATGATCCCAGCATCATGGGATTGAGCCCAGCATCAGACTCTGAGTTGAGTGTGGAGGCTGCTTAAGATTCTCTTTCTCCCTCTTCCTCTCCCCTATCCTTGCTCTCTCTCTCCCTAAAAATCAAAAAAGAAAAAAAAAAGAAAAAATGAAATGGGCCAAATGAAGTCAATGAGTGAGGAAGGAAAGATCATCTTGGGATAGGAAACTATAGATGCAAAGTAATGGAAATGAGAAGGAGCATAAAATAGTTTTACATGACTGAGTCCTGTGTGGGTGGTAAGATGTGGTGCCACCTGTGATTAGAAAAGTAATCAGTGCTGGATGATAAAGCCCATTTAATCCTCAAAATCATCAAAAGTAATAAGCACTATCATTATCTAAATGTCAACTCAATATTTGCATTTGAAAGTCTACCTGGCCTTTAAAACAACATGTACAAAACCAAATTCCGGTCTTGCCCCCCACCAACCTGCTGCTTTTACAGATTTCTCTGACTTAAGAAACAGCATCTTCATATGCACCATTGCTCAAGTTGAAGTCATTCTTCACCCGTTTTATCCTCATGTCAAGTATCTTAGCTGTCTATAACCCCTACTAATTCTACATTCAAAATCCACCCAGAATTCAGCATTTCTCACTACCTCCTGGCCTGAGCCATCATTCTTTGTTGAGATAACCACTGTTGGCCTGTTAAGCTATCTCCTTGCTTCTGTCCTGACTCACTCGTACCCCTTCTTTTCTCAAACCAATGGTCAGAGGGAGTCTTTTAAACTCTATAAAATCATATCACTTTGTTCAAAACCTTGAAAAAGCCTTCCATGGAACTCAACATAAAGGGCACTATGGTCCAAAAGATGACAAGCTTTACAAAATCTGTCCCTGCATCAGCACTTCCACTTTACCTCGGATGACTCCCAGTTTCCCACTTTCACCCACCACCTCAGCCTCCTTGATTTTTCTGAAACTTACCCATCCTCCCATATCTGACTCTTACTTCCTTGCCATGCCCTAGATATTCCCATGGCCCACCCCCTCATCTCCTTCTGATTTTTGCTAAAATGTCATAGTCTCAGAAAGACCTTCCCAGTCTCTCCTATTTAAAACTGCAACTCCCACCTACATTTCTGGACTCCTTTTCCACTTTACTCTGTTCCATAATATTTTATTCACTTGAGTGTTTAGAGTTTTTATTCATTTTTTAAAGATTTTATTTGTAAGTAATCTCTATAGCCAACATGGGGCTCAGACTTACAACTCTGAGATCAAGAGTCACATGCTCTACTGATTGAGCCAACCAGGAACCCCAGTTTTTATTCGCTTAAGTTTTAATTATGTAGATTCTCTTAGAATGTAAACCAATTTAGGGTAGAGCTGTTTGGTTTCGTTTGGTCACGGATGTATTCTTAGAACTTAAAACAATCTCTGACACTTAACATACAATCATAAGATATTTGCTAAGTGAATACATTGGCCCTGTTTTCCAAATGAAGGTCATGGAGAGGATATGAAACTTGCTCAAGGTCCTATAGCAACTTGTGTGCCATACTGATCTTGTCCGCTTATCTCACAGATGATAGACAAAAGTTTTCAGAACTGAAGGCTTTATTCTAGGCTATAGGTTTTTAGAAATATAGAGCCTGAATCAGAGTGGAGGACAGATGAAGGTTAGTGGGGTCCTTTAGGGCCCTGAAGGCATGGACTCCCCCGGTCTTGACAGGTAGTAGGATGGTGATCCCACAGAGCTGCCTCACAGGGCTAAAGCTCTTATCATCTCTACCCAGCCAGTTAGGGACTCTTCCTGCCTTTTTCATGCAGGGACTTTGTGCTGCCTCCTCTTCCTCTGGGTGGGGGGTTTCCTTAGAAGCTTCAAATAGGGTGGGTAGGATATGAAGGACTTTCGGGGTCTCCATTATGAGATGGGCACCACTGGGCTAAAGGAATGCTTTGAAGACTTGCCTCTGAAAAGGTCCTCTGATGGTTCCATGGGGTTTGCTTTTTAGAGTCTGTATGGGGGGGAAAACCTTATGATAAAAATTACCTATTCTGCTTTGACTGTTTCTTGATAAATATGTGTGAAATTTAAAATCTCATTTCAAAGGGGAAAAAGTGATCCTTGTTCAATGGCATTCTATGAAAAAAAAAAAAAACCCAATTGGAGAGAAAGGGGATTTATCTATTGTCAATGCATCTTTATGTAGGAAGACAAGCTTTGATGTAACTGATAGCTTGGTTATATAATAGCCCATGAATACAGAAACGGCATGTGATGTATTATGCAGCACTTGAGACCAAAAGTTTGCTTCTCTTAGACAAGAATGAAAGTTCAGCCTGAAAGCTTTTGTTGAAAGAGACTTTCTTTGTAATAAATCAAGAGGACCTGTTAAAGTTATCTTCAGTAGGCACCTCATATACACTTAGGAAAAAAAATGTTAACTCATTAAGCTTAATGGTCCCCAAAGCATCCCATGATGCTACAGAAGCTAAACCTTTAACAAAGAACTTCACTTCTAAGGAGGTAAGTATTGAACCTACAAAAGAGAAATTCTTTAAAGTGGAGATTAGAAAGCTGAGCTATTATGAAAGAGCCAGCACAGAAACTAAGTCATTTTTTACTAAGGGCAGTTAACAATTCCAGAGATGGATACTACAAATTGTGTATACTGGTAAAATTACTTAATAATGATCACCTGGTAAAAATTTTTTTTAAAGATCATATGCTCAAAATGAGTCAGGAGGAAAATCTACTTAAATTAGGAAGTTCTCTAAAGACATCTCTGTGTGTGGTGGGGGGTATGTGCATACATGTACTATGCAAGCAAAATATTCATCCTGGAAATGGTATGAGTTGGCCCAAAAAAATGCAATGGAGTGCAATAAATGCATAAAAGTGATACTAGGGTCTTCAATTAGTAGTATGCAAATAGCACTAAAGACTTCCTAGTTCTATAGTTATGATTTCAGTATAGAAAATGTAAAAGCAAATGCAAAAGAGAGGCATGACTGCACAGAATGGGACATAATGCTGTCTGAACTCCACATTAAATGCAATAATAAGAGTGTTGAGCTCCAGGCCTGGCTTATAATAAGAGCTCAACACTGTTAGCTATCATAATAATAATAATAATAATAATTAATATATATATTATATTATACATATTATATATAATATAAAAATAATAATAATTATTATTATTATTATATTACTATTTTAAACCAAGGTTTGTGTTGGCAGATTACATACACTTTTTGATTTAGCTGCATCTATAAAAGATTAAAAAGATGGAATGCAAAATTCTTTCAAAATGAAGTTGAACATCAACAAATTAAAATCTCAAGGAATCCAGATATGAATCAAAAAGATCCAATTCTATATTTGTCTACAGATAAAGCATTTCACCTGACCATCTGAAACCACTCAAGTGAATGAGGCATCAGGCAAATATATGCCATAGTTTATGCCAAATCACTTTTCTAATAGTTCAGATGTTTGTCTTCCCAATTTATTACGGCCGGACACTTCATTCTAGTTCTCTTCCCATCTTTTCTTCTGGCACTGAAACTCAAACTCCCACCTGTCATTCAGAGATATACTACTTGTCTTGTTCTTGTCCAAATCATTTGCAAAGATGCTGTAATATAGTGTGGGGTAACTTGGGGGAGTGCTAGAGTTAAAATTATTGCTTGCCTAACGTTTCATTTTGGGATCCTGATAAGTCATTTCGAACGTGAGCTGTGTCGAGTACATTTCAATTTATTACTTTTTCTAAGTGAACTAATCTAAATTAAAATCTCACCAAATCAATACCTCATTTTTATCACAGAGCATTCAGATTCTACCTCCCAATCATTCATCTATCATTCACCGTGCCTCAGAAATTTCTAACAATGAGAAGCTATTTCATATCATATTATGGAAATGACACATCTGTAGCCTGTTGTTTCATATATATGAGCCTAAATTCACAGCAAATGTTGCCTTGGTCTCAGCCCCTTATTTTATTTATTTTGCAGAACATTCCCATAACCCCTATCGTGAGGATTATCTAATACTTATTATGTGTTCATGACATGCACGATTATAATCTGAAAACTGTCACTAAAAACTGTCTCATTTGTTTGGCTTCGATTCCTTCTTATAGTAATAGCCACCAGCTTAGACAAATGGGTGGTTATTTTCATGTTTTTCAAATTCTCTTCAATGCCCTTCCCCCAATGTATTCATTTTGAGTATTTCCTTTTGGTCTTTAAAGGTCTAGTGTTGACTTGTAGATATTGCAAAGATTTTTAATGCACATGCCATTCTCCTAATATATTTTCATTTCTGGTGACCTAGAAAAGAACAGAAGCAAAAAAAAAAAAAATGGTGCACGGGGAATTTATTCTCATGACAGAGTGTTTAAGTAAAAAAGCTTTCAAGGGATTTATTTAGTCAGGTCTCGTCTTTTCCATTATTCTTTTATGTTCCACTTGTATTGCATAGTCTATGGCCAATCCATAAAAGAATAATAAAAAAGCCCCATTTTATGCAACCACGTACTAGCATGTCTGCATAAAATAGGTGATGCATATATTTTATGCCAAGAATTCCAAATGGCTACTCATATTTCTTTTCTCTCTCAGCTTTCAAGGTTGGGTTCATAGTTTTCCAAGAGCAAAAGATCTTCAAGGTATTTGTTTCATGAGGGCAGGGACTGTGTCTGTCTTATTAATGAATTGATTTCAGAACCGAGGAGGAGTTCTGGTACATAGTAGGACATCAATAAATGTTTAAAAATAAACTTTCTTCTCTAATCCTTTACCATGTCAGTATCAGAAACAGGAAGCCCTGCCACACTCATTCCCTAAAATCCTGAGAAATATTTGCAGTGAGGGGTGCGTGGGTGGCTCAGTCAGTTGAGCATCTGACTTTGGCTCAGGTCATAATCTCATGGTCCGTGAGTTCGAGCTCCATATCAGGCCCTGTGCTGATAGCCCAGAGTCTGGAGCCTGCTTTGGATTCTGTGTCTCCCTCCCTCTCTGCCCAGCTCCTCTCTCTCTGTCTCTCAAAAAATAAAAATAAAATGTTAAAAACATTTTTTTAAAAATAAATATTTGCAGTGAGACATTCCAATTTCCCAAATATATAAACACATAGTTTTTAACAACAGTAATGCATTTGCCATAAGAAAAATGAAAGAAAACTCTACTGTGTCTTAGTGGGAGCCTGCCATATGTGATATTAAAAAAAATCCAAATATTCACAAAGTGAGTGACAGGAGATGGTCAATTTATGCCTTTGTCTTATAGTACCCAGAAAATGAAAGAGGATGTATGTTTCTTAAACTGGAAAGGATGAAAAGACAGTCACTGACTTCAAGATGCTTACAGTCTAGTTGAAGACAAAGCACAGAGAAATTTTAAAATATATATATATAAATGAGAAAACAAGGCTAAATATGGTCGATGCCTAGTAGAATGTGGGGAAAGATCCTATTGGATTAGGATGGGCAGGGGAGGAATCTTCAAAGTTTTAGATAGAATCTAAAGCCTGAAGAAAAGACAAAGTTTATGAAACTAGAGAGGAAGGGTATGGGGTGAGGAAAGGAGAGAAGAATGAGGTTATTTCGGGAAGGAGGGATGGTGTCAGTTAGTGATATCTGGATGTAAGAGTGAGTACAATACTAGTTAGTGATGTTCAGATACAGCAGCAGAGATGATGCGGGTTTGCTCTGGAAAGTAATCAGTAAAATAGGTCAGGGTTTATGCAAATAGCAGTCATAATGAGATCTGGGTGGAATCAGAGTTTTTCCAAAATACACAAATGATGATGTTTATACACAAGACTATATCTGATTCCCAACTGCAAATGAATCATTTGGCCCAAATGTTGGCTGAGAAATTCACCAATGAATACAGGGGCCAAAAACTAAATAGAGACATCTCACTAGTATCCTAGGAAACAGATGGACTTTGGAGAGCAGCTATCTGTGCTCTAGGCACTGTTCTTTTTGTAAGCTGCCAATTGCAAAGAGTGAATAAGAAGGGGACTGAAACCTTAGGCAGAGGGCAACGCAGAAGAGTGTGTACCTGGTGACTTGTGGAGTTAACTCAGCTGCCTAAAGTACAATTCAAGGTAACCATGCACAGTAGCCCAAGCTCTTCTCAGCCAAGAAGCCAGAGGTACTCACCTGCTGCCTCTGTGGTTGACTTTACACTTGATGAAAATGTATATTCAGATTCTAGAAAGGAAGCAGGGTGAAGCAGAGAGCTGACTTCCATAGAAGCACAGCAGATGGGGCTATGTCTGTCGCCGAACATCAGAACATCTGGTCTTGATTGTCACTATGGAGCAATGAGATTTCCCCTGAAGAGGGGAGAGGACCACCCTCATATTTCAATGGAGAATTGTGATGTTCAGGAGCTCGATCTGTGGTTTATACATCAAGACCAGGTCAAGACCACACATCCCATTTTTAGAAATCTATCTAAAGGCATGTACTACATGGACACGTACTACAATTTACAAATGGAGGTAGGTTAAAATAGCAAACACTTGCTAGCAACTAAAATATCCATCAGTAGGGCCTTGCTAAGTAAAATGGTATTATATACATGCACTGGAATAGTGAGCTTGTAGCCCATCAAAGAGGGTAATAGTCAGTTTGGACTCTCAGATGAAGTTGTTTGAAAAAACAAACAACAAAAAAGAATTCCCTGTGCAAACATGCTTCAGAAACACTGAGTTAAATAAAGCTAAGTGGTTTTGTTACTTGATTTGTACTTGGTTTGTTACTTGAGAAACTTTAACACAAAAAGGTACCCATTGATTCTCCTGGCAAGAGGCAGAATAGGTTCGCTTTCCCAGGATCACTAACTTCCTTAGGGGTGAAGGGTATCCTGCATAGTGTTTTGAACACTGTGAAGAACTCAAGAATTAGTGAAAGTCTGAGATTGGGCTTTATATCTTAATTTGCTGTGTTCCTTAGTCTTTTTTTTAATTTTTAAAAAATGCTTATTTTGAGAGACAGACAGAACATGGGTAGAGGAAGGGCAGAGATAGAGGGAGACACAGAATCCAAAGCAGGCTACAGGCTCTGAGCTGTCAGCACAGAGCCCAACATGGGGCTCAAACTCATGACCCATGAGATCATGACCCAGGCCAAAGTCAGATGCTTAATCGACGAAGCCATCCAGGCAACCTGTTTCTTAGGCTTGATGGGGAAGAGTAAGCAGCACCCTCTGCAAAAGTCAAGGGTAAGCAAACTTTGTATTTGTCAAATTCTTAATAACTCTGGTTAACTCTGATGTTCAATTCTGGTATAAACCGTCATTTTTAAGGACACCATTTAGAATTTTTTAAATTAATGTGAAAAAAATGTATTCTGAGCAAGAGCAGCAAATTTTATTTAATCAGCATCCCATCCATCATTGTGTAATGTATGCAGTCTCTGTAAATGCACAGGAAGGTGTGCAAAGTAGAGCTGATGAATTATGGAAACATTATACCTATGCTTAGTGCATTAAATACTTTTCTGCTAACCCTTCCCTTCAACCTCCCAGTAGGTATGGCCCGAATAATGCTAGATAAACAGAGCCCTTTAATCACTTTTAATATTCAAAAAAGTGAATACAACTAGCTAATATGCATAACAATTTAAAAATATGATCACATTTTCCAGTGGGCTAAATTCAGCTATATTATTGTTTATACTAAGTCTGTTAACGGAGGGAAAAAATGGAAATTTGCTTCTGACTGAATCTCCTATTAACTTCACATATTGTATATCCTACCAAATTGATTAAAAAGTAATTCATAAGTTCAGTGCCTCTATAATCAATAATGTGGATGACATTTATCATCCAAAAGGAAATCGTGGGCACCTGAACCGGAAGAGTTTTAATTTTCCAGTTGGTTATTTGAAGTTAGACTAAAAAAGGGCTCCTATTTATAATTAAGTTATCTGAAGAAATCATACATAAATTAGATTCAAACTTAATGTATCAGTCATTTATCTGCTAGGTGAGTGCATTTTCAGTGCTTGATTATACTAAAGAAACTACTGACCTCCAGGTTAAAATATTTCACCTTGACAATTTACTTTTTTATGGTTTGTGATCTTGAGAAATTATTTACTGAGTCATTACTTAATATTCATTTGCTGTCTCCTCGTCTCTAAAATGAACCTATGATTTATCAAGCATTTACTATATGTAAGGCACTCTGTTGGTCCCTTTGTAGACCTTACCTCATTTAAGCTTTAGGACAACCATATTGTACTAGAGTTGAAAAATAAGACAGCATAAATCCTGAGAGTTTAAATAACACTTCCCAGTATGATTCAGAGAATAAGCGAAAAAGGGTAGATTTGAACGTAGGCCTATCAGACTTCTTGATAGTGTTGTCTGATAGTTCATTGAAGAAGTGTTCCCTCCTGATCAAGAGTATAAAAATGTTTGCCCTCCCTCCTACACTGTTGGTGGGAATGTAAACTGGTACAGCCCCTCTGGAAAACAGTGTGGAGGTTCCTCAGGAAACTAACAATAGAACTCCCCTATGACCCAGCAATAGCACTGCTAGGAATTTACCCAAGGGATACAGAAATGCTGATGCATAGGAGCACATGTACCCCAATGTTCATAGCAGCACTCTCCACAATAGCTAAAACATGGAAAGAGCCTAAGTGTCCATCAACAGATGAATGGATCAAGACGATGTGGTTTATCTATACCATGGAATACTACATGGCAATGAGAAACAATGAAATCTGGCCATGTGTAGCAACATGGATGGACCTTGAGGGTGTTATGCTGAGCGAAATAAGTCAGGCAGAGAAGGACAAATATCATATGTTTGCACGTATAGGAGGATTAGGAGGAACTTGACGGAGGAACAAGGGGGAGAAGAAGGGCGGAAATGGTGGGGGAAAGGGAGAGAGGCAAACCATGAGAGACTCTTGAATGCTGACAAAAACTGAGGACTGATGGATGTGGGGAGGAGGGGGGATGGGCATAGAGGAGGACACTTATAGGGATGAGCACTGAGTGTTATGTGGAAACTAATTTGACAATAAACTATTTGTAAAAAAAACAAAACAAAAAAAAAAAGTTTGCCCTACCCACCTCCAAAGTTTGTATGAAGTTTGTAGCACACTATCTTGCCAAAAGATGTTTACACCAACATATTTTCTATCCTACGTGCTCTTCTTAAATGTGATGCTGATAATCCTCCACTGAGAGACAAAGTCTTGGTTCTCTTCACTGGACTGAATTCTAATTTCCTAGACCGATAGAATGCAAGAGAAGTGATACTGATGACTCCTGAGGCTAGGTCCTAAATGGAAAGATGATTCTACTGGCTCTTACCTTCTCTTGGATTGTTTGCCTGGGGGAAGCCACCCACTGTACTGTGAGGATAGTCAAGCATCCTGGGAAAGAATCCCACATGGAGAAAAACAAGCTTTTGGCCAATAGCCAGCACCAGCTTGCCAGCTATGTGAAAGCACTTTAGAAGTAAATTCTCTAGCTTTAGTTAAGCCTATGGGTGACTGCAGTCCCAACCCAAATCCAACTGTAACAACATGAGGGACCCCATGCCAGAATTATTTATCCAAACCAGTCCCAAATAACTATCCATGGAGAGCAGAAGAAATAATGCAGGATTATTATTGTTTTAAACTATAAAATTTGGGGTGATTTGTTGCACAGCAATTGATGATCCAAGGCTCAAATAAAAGTATGTATCTTAAGCTCTATAAACTGTATATGAATAACTTGTGAAACTAAAGCCTGCTTTATAAATGCGACTGGGTGTATATATTCTGACCCAGGCAATTTAAATAAATATGCACTTTTAACCAAATAATCTAGATTGTGGCTGTGACACAAATCATCTAAACCCCAATTTGTATCAACTTTACTGTAATGGCATTAAAATAGCAGCCTGTTAAATAGACTTCCCATCAGGCAACAATGCTGGAAATGGAGAAAATGAAAACTGTATGTTTCATATTGCACTTCACAGTTCACAAAGACCTTTAACAAGCATCATTTCAGAATGATGAATAAATCAAAATAAATAAGAAATTGATTTACCACAAAACTAAGGAAGCTCTTTGGCTTTTGGGCCCCTGGCAGGTACAAGTCCCTTCTGAGACATAGCAATATGTCCCCATGCTCCATGCTTCTGTAAAATTTGCAAAAGTCAGTATTTTAACTGCAATTTGTTACAATCTATCCTTACCTATTCTCACATGCCTCTTCTTGGCCACTTTCTTTGCAGTATTTTTGACATCTGGTTAAAATAAACTTGAGCTGGATATACAATTTTCTTAACACATTTTGATTTATTTTCTTATTCTACATTTTCACATTTATACCTACTTTTGTTTTTATAGTTTAGTAATGCTCTTTTTTAACCAGGGCACCCCCAATTCTATAAGCTGCAGGCTCCCTAGGACCTGAATGGCCCTTGATCACCTTGCGTTACAATCACAGGGGCCCTGTGAGGTCATCAAGGGACATGCTATTATCCCAATTTTATAATGAGAAAGCTGAAATTCTGAAATTCCCAATGACTTATCCAGGCCATGCAGTTAATAAGATACCAAGAGAAAGCACAAACCCCAGACCTCTGATTCCTGGCTCAGTGCTCTTTCCACCAACCCACCCTTCTGGAAGCACATACCCTTTCCACTTCTTCTTCTTTTAATTTCCTATCCAAGTGGATCCATCCTGTGTCCCATTCTTTTGCATCCTGGTCTATCCTATGATTCATATGATACTGTCATTCCTCTTCAATTTACAATGAGTACTTAGAAACATCATTCAAGAGCTGCCTTCAGAGCTAATAACCTTAGAAATGACTAGTGTAGGGTTTTCAGGTACAAAGGCAGGTTACATTTCAAGTGTAAGACTTTCTCCAGTGCTTTCAAATCTCATAAATGAATTATAAATGGAGTTAGGAAAAGGAATTCTAGGATGCAGCAGGTGTAAAGGCAGAAAACTTGATGATGCTTGGCTGGACTTTCCGTGAGAGTTGCAGAAGACACAGGATGAAAAACATCTCTCCTGCAGATGACTTGGTTGGTGAAAACTATCCTCAGTTTTGTGCACTTTTAGCCTGGCCAACTTTTCCTTCAATGAATGTCTTGCCTCCTTCCCAGCCTAAGGTATCACTCTGGACTACCCTTGCTTCTCTTCAGGGGGGAGTGGCAGCATTTCCACCTTCCAGTGAAAACATAGTCTGTTTTGAAAACTGAATTACCTCATTGAGGCCTCTTAGATCCTTTTACAGAGCTAATAAATTGAACCCTATTTGTTGACTCAGAAGTAGGAAGAAATAAAGCATTCCCAAGAGCAAAACTGAACCAGGTAGAGTTGAGGTATTGGAGCAATTGATTTCAATTAGTTGTAAAGAGTAATAATGAATGCTCAAAAGACCCCTTCCCAAAATGTCCTTCAGCTGATCGTTTATTTCCACTCCTTTCCCTCTTTAGAGGCAAAACTTTAAAGGACCATCTTTTTGCAGCAAATCTTAATATAACAGTTAATATGGAGACGAAGTGACTGAGTCCCCTTGACACATGTATCTGATCTCTATTTAGCAGGGAGGGAAGAGGAAATAGTTAAGTGCAGATATGGTCCCTTCCCCCATCACAATGCAAAATGCAGGCTCTGTGTCTTTAAGATTCTTCTATTAGTTTCTTGCAAATCTCTCTCCAAAGACAGCAAATTGTGGAGCCATCTTTTTTGATTCCACTAATGGCATTTTGGCTAAAATATAATTTCTCCATTGTGTATTATGAACAATATTTACAGTTGATGTTTTAATATAATGTAAGATTTGAATCATTTAATCTGTTTCAACATAAACAAGACTTTAATCTGTCTAGCTCTTTTTGCTTCTGTTTATGTGTAAAATATCGTAACTGGTCTCTCTTCCTGTCTCTTCTTTGCCTTATCCCAATTTTCTAATGAACCTCTCATTAAAACGCCCATTAATATGCATATCATTTTGACCTTAAGCCTTCTTGTCCCTCTCACTTCTTAATTCTTTCCCAGTCTTGTTCCTACCAGTTTCCATTTTTCGTCCCTTCCTTTCTTTCTGAATGAGGTTTAAAATTATATTCAGCAGTATTCCAGCAGTCAGACCTGACCAGATTTCCTGAGTGCTGCAAACAGCTGCAGGTCGGCAGTGTGGCTGCCACTGCCAGGGCTTTGGAGGGAGGCAGACAATGAGAGAAGTGGAGGGGACAGCTGGGTGATGTTGTGAGCACCTTGTGTGGATCAGACAACAGGATCTGGGAGTAGAGATTTGTGAGTGACACTCTGTGAAGACTTCAGGAAGATGGGCACAAGAAATTTTAGGATGCTCTTCTGTGATTTGCTGTGTCTCTTCTTCAAGAAAACCTGCAGGGGCACCTGGGTGGCTCTGCTGGTTAAGCATCCAACTTCAGCTCAGGTCATGATCTCATGGTTTGTGGGTTCAAGCCCCAAGATGGGCTCTGTGCTGACAGCTCAGAGCCTGGAGCCTGCTTTGGATTCTATGTCTCCCTCTCTCTCTGCCCCTACACCACTTATGCTCTGTCTCTCTCTAGCTCTCAAAAATAAACAAATATTAAAGATTTTTAAAAAAGAAAACCTACAGTAAAGAGAAACATTATTATTATTATTTATTTATTGAGAGAGAGAAAGAGAGAGAGAATTCCAAATAGGCACCACACTGTCAATGAAGAGATCCATGTGAGGCTCGAACTTATGAACCATGGGATCATGGCCTGATCCCAAATCAAGATCGGATGCACTGATTAAGCCACCCAGGCTCCCCAAGATAACATTATTTTTTAAGTTTTCCTATAATTGAGGGTGTGTGTGTGTGTGTGTGTGTGTGTTTGCCTGTGGTGTAAAGGAATGCAGAGGCTGGTAATCAGCTGCAGGGTAGGCTAGAAACATTTTGGGGAGCAGCTCTCTCCCTCTCCATGTCTCCATTCACTGCCCTTACCCCCCCTTCTGCCTACTAAGCAGTCCCACCTACACCACTAAGAAAATATCCCTCAAGAGACAAGAATTCCCTTGGACTACATTTCCCCTGAGAGTCTATTTTAGATACATGGCATTGATAGTTTAGTGCCTGCTGTGGGCACCACTGTTGCATTGGCTTTGACTTCTGGCAGCAGGCAGGATTTTGTGGCCATGCTAAGGAAGTTACTTATAAGATTTAGGAAAGAGTGGGTATGACCAAAGCCGCCATGCACGAGTGCAATACTTCCTTTCACACCCACATTCACTCTCCCTTATTCACTCTCAGGAATTCTCTTCCTTTCTGGCAAAAGGCCCACAGACCTTGTGGACTATCCATCATAGCTTGTGCATCAATTAGGCCATTTATATTTCTAGAACACAGCTTTCTCTTCATCAGACTTAATAAATAAAATAGGAAAATGAGTCATAAATGTGTGTTCTGGTGTTTACGTCACTCTCCTGACATATTTGTGTATCACCTTCTTTCCCGTGATATAAAAAGCTGTTTGAAAGAAGAAAGACTTTATCCAAAGACCCCTTGGCCACCTACAACTTCAGGATCATTCATTCCCTAGTTGGAAGTATTTTATGTGCTGCATTGACTTAAGGAGCAGAAGGCAGTCTCAGCAGGTGTTTGGTTAGTGATCTTAATATGTTTATAGTTCTATTTTTTGTCAGGCAACAATCCTAACCCAGGCTCGAAAGTGAAGTAGGTCAAACTTGTGGATGGTTCTGACTCTTGTCCCAGATTTCCCTTCCTTCACATCCCCTTCACCCCACTGCTTAGACAAGAGGGCATATGTGAAACCCTGAGCTATCTTAGATGTCCAGAAAAGAGCATGCCCAATAAATGGTGCCATTACCAACTGAATTATTAATGGCAGAATTAAGACTAGAGTCTTCTTCACTCCTCTTCTCGGCTCTTCCATTTCCTTATACTGAAGCATACACAGCCCACGCTTTGCTTTGGCTTTCCTGTTGTTACTTTCACTGTTCTCTCACCTGCCAAGTCGAGCCCAGACCCAATCAGCAGTCCAACCAGATCGCCTACTCTATGGGCAAGCTGGTGCACACAGGCACACACACAAACACACATACATTCACAGGGGAGCACCCACACTTCCTTCCTGCAGGTTTAAGTGGTCAGTAATATGGTATCACTCTGTCTTTCCCTCTCAGAGTAGACCTTTCCCTCTATGCCTTAGAAAATGGATTTTTCTCTGTCCCCCTCTCCCAGCTCTTTATTTAATAATCTCCTCTGCCTTTTCCTCCCCTTGTTTGCCTTACAAGCTTACTCTCCTGTCTTCTTGGTCTTTCCTCTCTCCCAATTCTGCCTCCTTACTGACAGATGAGCCTACTTGATTACATGCTAGGTTCTGTTCCACCGAATATATCCAGTGAGCTCCCTTGGTCTTTGCCTCAATCTGGAGGTATTGCACAGGGACTGAGTGCTATACAGATGCTTGTGGCAGTATCATAGCTCACATCAGGTCTTATGGTCACAACAGGAGCACTGTTGGAATAAATATGGGAGCCAGCTGCCAATGATGGTGCCAGTACAAGGTCTCTAGTCCCCAGTCAGGAGATCCTTGGGACCCACAATGACATACTACCCTGTGAATGAATGCCATCTGGATGCTCAAGTCTGGCCAGGAGGGCAGTAAAGTCATAGTGCTCAGTATTTAATTTTCATTTCCCCTGAATAGCCCAGAGTGAATTTTGTAATTTGCAATATTGTAAATTTTGTCAACATGTGGGGAATTGAAACACTGTTTATCCAGTACACTCTAGCTAATCATACCCTGGCTGTCTTTCTGATTGCTGATTCATTTGGTTCATGCTTATAAGGGAAGAAATGTATTCCAGAGAAAGCACTTGTCTAGATGAGCTCTGAAACCAAAGCAAAGACTGAACTATTGAGGATAATTGGGTTTAGAATTAAAATGTGCTGCTTCTAGGGAAAGGTAAATCTATGGATACTGAAGGAGTTGAATTCTCATGTGTAACTGAGATCAAGAAATAAGTGTTGAAATAAAACTTTCCCAGATTCCTTACTCATTCAAGGCACTTATCTCTACATCATTTCTCTTTCATTGGACAAGAGTAAACATTAACCTCTCTTACCAAAAATTCCATTAACCTAAAATTTCTATTGTTGGTACATTGCTAGTGTAATTTCATATGTAATTATATGATATATATAACCATATAGTGTGGATGTACTATATCATATAATTACATATATCAAATGCTATTTATTGCGTGAATAACATTTATTATTATTGGTGCTTTGCTAGTAAATTAAATATATAATAGGTAATATATAATACATAGAGTTATAATAATGAACTCATGGTTTGGTCAAATTATAAGCCACATCTCTAATAATTTAAGAAATTCATTTATCATTTCAATATCCAAGAAACTTCTGTATGTGTGACAGACCTGCAATACCAAATTGTGTTCAATTAGTTCTCATGGTAAGGATATGTTATTATAAGTTAATTAATTACTTAAATATTTGTGTGTATATACAGGATCAGATTTAGTTTTTATTTATTGTTTCTTTAATGCTACATATTGAATGATATATATCATACCATATATTATAATCCATGCAAGGTACATCTGCTTCTTTTGCCTTCCAGCATGTCTTCCTCCTTATTGTAAATTGTGTCCTAATTTGTCTTTGGAAACTACCCCTCCCCATTGTGAGCAATAAGATATTATATATGTATAGTATATATATTTACTCAAATAGCTTTCACAAATAATTTACTTGTTTTTCTTATTGGATTGTTTGTAGGTCAAGTGGTTGCTTTTTGTCTCCTCTTCAGTGCGTTTCTTCTTCACCACAAATCAATGAAATTGAGGCCATTTGGGGCAATGTTTCTCTCAAATTCATAGCCCAAGTGGTTTATGTCCATCTCTGCCTGCCTTTCTGCTCCCTTCCTGAGAGCTCACTGTTTACACTATATTTGGCTTTCCACGGTCTCTATGATTTTTACTCTTGGTTGGAAGAGTAGAGAGCAAAGGAAGTTAATACGGGCATAAGACACATCTGCCCATTAAACAGGCATATTACTGAGGCTCCCCTCTTCCACAACTATTCGCTAGGTTTGGGGATACTCCTGAACTATCTTTCGTCCTTGAGCCAGCCACCTAATGACGGCAGCCTGAAGGACCTCATTATAATAGCATCATCTGTAACCCAAGCCCACTGCCTGTACCCCAGAGCAGTGATTTAGAATGAGGTGGTGGTATCATTAATCCATGGGAAAAGCTTGGAGCTTTAATAACATTTGCTCTCTATACTGAAAGTGTTACATCCCAATGACTTTTTGGAGGATTAATTAGAGTTTTCTCTAAGAGCAAATTGTGAAACTCAGTAGCTTGCCTTATTTTGCTGCAGGGATGATTTTTATTTGGCTAAAATTAAGAATTTAAATAGGGGTCCTAGGAGCCCAGGTAGATTAAGAACTCCCCAGATCCTCTTTACAGCAGAGGTATGCTCCACAAGCTCCTGTTAGAGGAACCACCTGTGACTGAAATGCTGTGGAGACTACTCTATATACTTCATGAACACTTCCCTTCCCCACCTCCCAGTAAAAACCTAGCAGTTAGGTGGCCTGTATCATCAGGGGACAATGTCATTCCTGATTAGGGACTCCACCAAGATATTTCTTCATTCATCTGTGAATAAACCATTTTTCTCTCAATTTTTCTGATGGGATGCACTCATTCCTCTACTTCTCCCCTGCTCCCATTTACATATTTCCCACATTGTTTGTCGTAGAAGATGTTGGGAAATGCACAGTGGCCTTTTTTTAAAGTGTCTGGTTTGGGTTCAAAGACAAATGCCTTCCACTCCTCATCTTATCAACAACCTACACACTGACTTTTACACTGGGAGTGGCTTCTGGAAGCCTGAAATAATTTTGGTGACTCTAAAAAAGAAGTGGATGTTTTTGTAGCATCTATATCTAGTCAAAAACCTTCTTAATGTCCATTGTACTACATGATCAACGAATTGTTTTTTTTTAATATTTTTTTATTTATTTCTGAGAGAGAGACAGCGTGAACAGGGGAGGGTCAGAGAGAGAGGGAGACACAGACTCTGAAACAGGCTTCAGGCTCTGAGCTGGCAGTCAGCACACAGCCCGACGCGGGGCTCGAACCCACGAACCGTGAGATCATGACCTAAGTGAAAGTCGGACGCTTAACCGACTAAGCCACCCAGGTGCCCCAATGATCAACGAATTCTTGAGATAAGTATTGACTTTACTGGGTTTTTTAGTAAAGATGTAATGATTTAAACTCCCAGCATTTAAATGTGGACTGAGCATTTAATTGTGTAACCTTGGGCAGGCCCTTTATCTCTTTGTGCCCGTTTTCTGTAAAATGGGAACTAATAATAATGGTACCAATCTCATAGGGCAATTGTGAGGATTATGTGAGGCAATCTGTAAAAGTGCTTACTATCACTGCTATACCTAGTAAATGCTCAGTTGATATTGGATATTAAATTGCTACAGAATAGACCACTCAAGTCCCCACCCTTGATTCAAACGTGAAGTGTCTACCATTTGGGCTTTTCTTGTGTCTGGGCTACGGTGATGAATAAAACACAGTTTCTATGCTCAGGGAAAAAGCAGTTAGTCCAGGGCAAAGCAACAGAATCAGTTATAGAGTCTACAATATGGTTATAGATAGTAATAACCATTAACATTTATTGAGTCCTTAATACAACGCTGGGCATTTCACATGGATTACTTTATTTAATATTTTCAGAAACTTATGTGGTTGGCACTATTCTTTTATTTATCTTTCAGATGAAGAAATTAAAGCTTAGAAAGATTAAGTAACTTTGGATCTGTCAGACTCCAGACACAATGCTTTTCACCATTTTTCTTAACTGATTATTGACATACAGATATGTACCATGTGTTAAGAGTGCTCATAAACAGAGGAACTGAATTGTGTTTTGAGAACCTCTGAAGATGAGAGGGATGCTTAAACCAAATCTTGATGGAAGAAGAAGAAAAAATTAAAAGAATGAGGGTGTGGCCATAATATTATAGGATCATGGATGCAGAGGGGGAAGGGGTGATAGAAATAGGAAGGCCCATTGGGAATGGCCTGGGACACAATGCTAAGAAATTTGGATTCTGGTCATGTGTTTGAGACAGGTTTGGAGGAAGAAGTTATAACACAAAATCAAAACAAAACAAAACAAAACTTTGCCAACGCAAGGGTCAGGGAAGAACCCTGAATAAAACTCAGAATTAAAATAAAAACAATGAGTCCTTGACATGGAGAGGAGTTGGGCACACAGATTTGGGCAGCACATTTATTTGCAGGCTTTTTTGGTGACTTTCTGTCTTACCTGCTGAATGATTGATTTTATAAATGCAATGACCATGCTAATTTTGCTCACTATTTTAATTCCAGAACCTAACATCACAGTACATAGAAGATGTGTGTGTGTGTGTGTGTGTGTGTGTGTGTGTGTGTGTGTGTATCTTGAAATTTTCAATGACTACAAGCTCAGAAGAGGGGCACCAGACATNTACACAGATTTGGGCAGCACATTTATTTGCAGGCTTTTGCCTGCAATGATTGATTTTATAAATGCAATGACCATGCTAATTTTGCTCACTATTTTAATTCCAGAACCTAACATCACAGTACATAGAAGATGTGTGTGTGTGTGTGTGTGTGTGTGTGTGTGTGTGTGTGTATCTTGAAATTTTCAATGACTACAAGCTCAGAAGAGGGGCACCAGACATTGTGCATGCTCAGGAAATCAAAATGAAGGGATTCTTGAGCTGAGCCATGGAGGATGGTTAGACATTAATAGGCAAATGGTGGAAGAGAGAGAGCATTGGAGAGGAGAAGTCACTGGACGAAGATATGGAGAAACAAGGACCATGGTGCACTCGGACAACTCTAATGGTTGGTCTGGCTAGGCCAGGGTTTCTTAGCCTATAGTGCTATTGACATTTTGGCTGAATGATTCTTTACCATGTGTAGCTGTCCTATGCATTTAGCGGCACCCCTAGCCTCTACCTAGTAGATTCCAGTAGTATCCCTCTTCTCCTCGGTTGTGACAACTGAAGATGTCTCCAGATATTGCCAAATGTTCTCCCCCCTACAAAATGAGATCCACCGCTAGGGCTTTTTTAGTGAAGAGAAAAAAAATATGAGGACATAACACAATACGCTGCTATAGAGAAAAACTGAGGGTAGATTTCAAAAGATGGTTGTGTGTCATGACCAAAGTGGATGGGCTTAGCTTGAGTGCAGTGGAAAATTCCTGAGGAATTCAAGCAGAGGAGTACCATGAACACAGCCATGTGTTTGGGGAAAAACACTTGGCAGCTGTGGTTTGCAGGGAATGAGGCTTGTCTACGAGGAGAACGGGCTGTTTTAGTCCTCTAGGCAAGAAAAGATGAGCCTTGACCAAAGACACTGCAAGAGAACAGAAGGGGAGTTGAGACACTTAGGAGGTTCTGTGAAACCAACGGAACCAAGAGATGGTTATCAGCACAGATGAGAGGAGATGAAAGGGACTCTTTCAAGGATTCAGGGAAAGCTAACCAAGACACCTCTTGCTGGAAGCTAAGCAGTTAATTCACGAGAGAAGGATGCTAATTGCATGAACAAGCGTGAAGCGAAAATGCCAGCCTCAGTGAGGAAACACTGCCAAAGCTGGCTCACACACAAATGGAGAAAAATGCAAGCAGCATTAGTGAGGTGCTCCTGAAAATGGAGTCTAACTGCATTAAAGGATTCAGACAGAGGGAAACAGATGGTTGCTGCGATGTCCTCCGTCACTTGACAAGCTGGATAAATAATTGTTGCCAGGGAAGGAATAATAAAAGCAGGATTTTGCCAGCATGAGCTGCTGCCACGCATGGCCTTTGGTTCAGAGCATGCTTCTGGAGGCAAAGGAAAAAAAATAAATATGGAGCGACGGAGGGAAATCAATTAGCCCCACACAGATAGGCCTTCAACATCATAGAGACTGTTATTGTCACTAATATGAAAGGTTAAGTAAGGTGGGAAGAGAAATAACACGGAAGATGGCGAGTCGGAGGCTTTGTGAGATTGACTCACAGCAGCAGGAGTGCCCGAAGGGATCACGGAACAGCTGGAGAGGACGGGACCCGGACCAAGCCGGCCAGGCCTGTGCCTAATGCTCAAGCTAAGCTCCCCTGAGGGTGTGGAAAGTCAGGTTTACAGAGGCAGCTATAAGTCCTGAAAATTCCACTGACCAGAGAAACCCACAGGGTGTATATGGGGTTTTGATGGATGGATTGTCTAAAACAGACTGCTTTTTCCCCATTAAATATATCAATTCCACAAGTTCACATTACACAAATTTGTTTTGAAGTAAATATTGAGCACAAAAGGCTGGTTAACAGAACAGAAAGAGCACAGAAATGAGAATAACGTATAATTAAATGTGAAGGATTGTGCAGAGTACTTACGCTAGACTGGCTTCACGTAATACTCAACAAATTGAGATGGACAAGGAGAGAGAAGGAGGAAGAGGGAGAGGGGGAGGGGGAGGGGGAGGAGAAAAAGAAGAAGTATGTAAAAAAAACTCAGCTTATTTTTTCCACCAGAAAGAATGTTTATTAAGCCAGAGCCTGGGGTAATAATTTGAGGTTTTGCTAATATCTCTCTTTTATCATTCATAATTGAAATGTTATTGACATTTCTTAGGCATCTGAAGATGAGTTTAATTTATTTTCATCTTTTCCAAATTTGATATCAATAATATGCATGAAGCCACACAGCGCCACATTTGCCATCTTACACTTGCATATGAATGTACAAAGCTCAAAGCACTTTTCTATCTAAACTTCAAAAGCAGTTACTATAAATAAAGAAATTTACTTGCATTTTTTATTGCTCTTTACATGATTTTATGTGATCCTGAAAACAACCCCGTGAGAGAGGCTGAAGAGGTGTTATTTTCACTTTTTTTGCAACAGATATGGCAATACAGATTTACAAAGCCTAATGAGTTTTCCAAGCCTTCCCGGCTACTTGGGATTGAAAATCAGGTGATCTGATTCTCCATCTACTGCTTCTTCCACTATGGGCGGTGCTGCCAAAGGGAGCCAGGGTTAGCTAGAGCCAACAACCCTTTACCTTTGAAGTTATGTTGTGCCCAAATCGTGAGTCCCCAGAGACCTCCAAGGAACCGACACCGATGCAAGTACATAAGGGTCTTTATTACAAGCTCGAGCAGGGGCTCACCTGTTAACCAGCACAGCGTCAGCGAGGTGAAGCCCCGAACAATAGCGAGCAGGGTTTTTATGGGGTAAGGGACGGGGGTGTTACAGTGCACACGTTGTACGTATAGCATCATCACATAAGCACCAATCATAATTGTACAGCACCCATGGTAACAGTTTTGACCATTCAGTATCTGTGAGGTGTCCGTTACTTTCGACAGGACCCAATCATGACCTTCGAGAATCCTTTGAAAATGACCAATTATGAGGTGAGCTCAAAGGGCCTATGTGGGGTTTAGGCAAGCAGTGAGTGATTGGCTAGTTTGTACAGAGTAACTACCTGCAGTTCCCAGCCCTGACTCAGACCACAGGAATGTTACACACTTCTTTTGATTGACTGATCCGAGGGTGGTCGGAGGGTGGCTTTAGCTGAAGCTTTTCCTGGAACTGGGCTACGTGCAGCCCGAGGTTGCTCTTAATGGAGGACTTAATTTCAGGCTCCTCAGTTACTCATCGGCACTGAAGCCATCTCTGCCGAGAGCATGCTCTCTCTGCCTGATTTTCCTTACTAGCCCATACCCTTACTTTAGACCAGTAAAGTTCACCTCTTCTACAAAGTTCTCTTTGATTAATTCAAGCTTAATTAACCTCCTTTAGACTAAGAGTATCTTAATTCTTTGTACCATGTTGGATTGTATATTTTTTAAATAGTGACTTTAGCTGTAGTGAAGTTTTTAAAGATTATTTTAATGTTTATTTATTTTTGAGAGAGAGGGACAGAGTGGAGTGGGGGAGGAGCAGAGAGAGAGGGAGACAAAGAATCCAATGCAGGCTCCAGGCTCTGAGCTGTCAGCACAGAGCTGGATGCAGGGCTTGAACTCACAAACCATGAGATCATGACCTGAACTGAAGTAGGATGCTTAACTGACTGAGCCACCTAGGTGCCCGTAGTCTTTTTTATATACCTTTAAGTAGCAACAAAGGGTTTTAAAAATATTTAAAAATTTGAAATTGCTATTTTGTGCATAAAATGGGCTGAATATTAACAACTTCATATGGGTCACTTAATATTAACCATCATTTTCTAAGACTTCTTTTCCCAGTTTTCCCTTTCTCTCATTCAAGAAACTATGCTTATCTCAGCTAATTGCTTGCCTCAGTCCCAAAACAAAACAAAACGAAAGGTGATAACAGAAAGCAGAAGAAAAAAGAATCTTTTCTGCCTTTGAGTTCTCAGAAACTTAAAACTTAAAGGAAAAAGAATGAATTTAATAAATAGATAAAAGTTTTGGGAAAAACATTTTGGATAAAAGCAAAACAGCACAACAAAACAAAAAACAACACCATTGGCTAGGAAGAAGGAAAAAAATAGGTTAATCAGATGAGGGAGAAGATGGGGAAGAAACAGTGCTAAAGAGGTTATATAAAACTCCGTGTACACGTGTCGAAATGCTCTGAGACGAAAGGCTGGATCTGAGGAATGTAGACTGTGATAAAATCTAGATGTGTGCATCACTCAAGCGACCACTGCCCATCATTGGTGGATAGAAATCACTGGGAAGCTGAGGCAGCACTAGAAGTCTGCTGGATGGTGACTACCCAAAGGTGGCTGCCTCAAAGCTACATATACTGTCCTTTGATAGTCATTAGTAGGCTGATCCATAATCATCCCAAAAGGAATGACTCTACTCTACGCCCCTAGACGTTGTGTGCCCGGGCATACTTTCCTCTCTAGAGAGAGCTCTTCCCCTATGCGTGGAGAGCCCAACTCCAACACTGTCTACTCAATATTTTTGCAAAGTGCTTGACCAATTCCCCCAAGGTAGAAATGTCTTCAGGTGCACATTTACCATCTTACACTTGCATATGAATATACAAAGCTCAAAGCACTTTTCTATCTAATCTTTTTTTTTTAGATTTTCCCAACAGATTTTTCAAACAAGAGAGAAAAGTGCTAAGAATTAAATTCTCTCTTTTTATTTTTCCCCACTGAGTTTTCATGAGGGGATACCTCCACATATTATTAGGACATATGACATTTCTCGCCCATTTTAATATTGTGTTTGGAAAAAGGGAGGACCCATAACTGAGTTATTGAGGCTGTTGTGTTCCAGGTGCTTCAAGAAGATTAATCTGGCATTGGTGTGCAAAATGGATGAAGTGGCAAGATGCCAGGTTTGGGGAAGCTTTGGTAATCATCCAGGAATGAGGTGATCTGTTCAGAGGTGCCTTATTTCACCAGGCTTTAAAAATGATAAGTATTTCAGTGATATGTTATCTAAAACTTGGGCTAGTCACTAGAACAAATAAATTACTTATTCATATGTTTCTCTCTTTAGTGCCCTGAAATTATTGGGCCAGAAAAGATTTATGTGACACATTTAAAGGCCCAAGACAGACTATTGAAAGAAGGAAGATCAATTTCATGGAGATGGCTTCCTTTTGTCATTAACAGTCTCTACTTCTTTAAACTCCTTCCCATGGGGGTTCTCGGCAGCATGTCAGAACCCTTATTTGAATAGGAATTGTAAAGAATTCTGGTTTCATAGCTATTCATTGATAAAACAAAAACTGACTTTCAACAAGAGATAGCATGGGGAAAGTTAAATGTGGAAGATGATGAAAAACCTCCAACACTTTCATGGGCCTTGACGGTAGACTGTTGTTCAGAGACTCCTTGAGATTAAACTGGTTCCTGCCTAGGTATCAGAGGGCTATGAATACAACTTCACCTACAAACCACTTGCATGTTGTTTATCTTGAATTTTATTTTCTACTTTATTGCTCTGTTGCTCAAGCAGGAAATTGGACACTGTCTTCATTTCTCTTCCTTTCCTTCAACCTGCACATCCAATCAATCATGAAACTCCTATAGCTCAGTGGCTGTCAAATGTTAGCATCAGAATCACCTGGTGGGCTTGTTAAAGAACAGATTGCTGGGCCCTAGCCTCAGGGTCTGGAGGAAGGCCTGAGAATTTGCATTTCTTACAAATTCCCACATCCTGCTATCAATTTGGAGACTGCACTTTGAGAACCACTACTGTAGATAGATTCCTGAGAATCCTTCATGTTTGTATCGATTCCTACATGATTTGAGAACAGGTTACCATTGTACACCACCTGATTCTGGCAGTGATCTCCTTCAAAATGCAAATCTGATTAAGTCACATCCCTGCTGAAAACTTGAGTGGCTCTGGAAAGCCCAAAAGATGATGTCCATCTTCCCTACCTCTTTGCCCTTCTCAGAGGCAAAATTTTAATCCTATTGAATTACTATAGAAAGTAAGGATTTCACTTCCTCTAGAGCTTTAACTCTTCATGAACCCTATTCATCCTCTGATTCTCTCATTATGTTTACCATACTTTTAGTTACCCTTAATATTCAGTGTGTATATATTATGACTGTGTAAATGCCATTTCATATCTCAGTCATTTATGAGAACTTTGTTTCCTAAACACCTTTTTGTTTCCCTAGAGTTAATAATGAGCTCAGAAATCAAAGTTTACTGCACTTTTAAAATAGGACGGGGCACCTGGGTGGCTCAGTCAGTTAAGTGTCCAACTCCTGATTTTGGCTCAGGTCATGATCTCACGGTTTGTGAGTTTGAGCCTTGTGTCAGGTTATGTGCTAACGGTGCAGAGCCTGCTTAGGATTCTCTTTCTCCCTCTCTCTCTGCCCCTCCCCTGCTCATTCTTTCTCTCTCCCTCTCTCGCAAAAGTAAATAAATATTTTAAAACATAATAAAATGGGATGGGGAGGTATAATAAGTTTGCTGTGACTGCCATAACACATTATCACAAACTTGGTGGCTTAAAACAACATAACTGTTTTATAGCTATGGAGAGGTATGAACTCAAAGTGTTGGCTCTAGAGGAAAATCAGTTTCTTGTCTTTTCCAGCTTCTGGTGGCTGTAGGCATTCCTTGGTTTGTGGTCACATCACCCCAATCCCTGTGTCTGTAGTCACACTGCCACCTCCTCTTCTGTCTCAAACTCCTTCTGCCTCTCTAAGGATATATATCCAGATAAACCAGGATAAACTCCTCCTCTCAAAATCTTTAAACATACTTTTGCCATGTACATATAACGTAATAGTCACTCTTTTGCTCTATCAGATAGTATTTGGAGGTTCCAGGGATTAGGACATGTACATATCTTTGGGGGGATACTATTCAACCTCCTACAAGGAGATTCATTTCTAGTTTTACATTCTGGAACAGTTTTTATAAAATAGAGATTGATCATTCCACGAAAATTCCTGTAAAATCTCCCCACAAATTTTGGACTAATTATACTAATTATAACAATCCTTTTAATCAGTTATTCAATTCCTTTAATATATGTAGATCAAATTAAGTGTTCTTTTCCTTATTAAATCCGTTTTGTCCAATTTAGTTTTCCTAGAAAATGGCTCAGTTTCTCTAAGTATTGAAATGTATTAAAATAAATGAATTTAAAAAATAAAAAAAACATATGGTATATATATGCTATAAATTTCCTTATAAATACCAATTTAGCTGCATTTGGGAAGTTCTGACATGTAGTCATTTTCATTTATTTTTCACTTAAATATTAAAATATTTTCTACAACCCATGAGCTATTTAGTACATTTGAAATTTTCCAAATATACTTTTGTAATTGATTTCTAATTTTATTGCTTTGCTTTTAGTGCACGAGATCTATATGATATGAGTCCTTTGATGTTTGTTGAAAATTACATTGACTAATTTTTGGTCAGTTTTTGAAAATGATCCCTAGAGAATCACATTTAATATGTACTGTATAGATGTTGGATATCAGTCAATCTAATGCATTTGTTGTTCAAGTTTATTTATTTATTTTTTGTTCAGATCTGTATCACATTTATTTTGTTGTTTTATTGTATATCTTTACTAATTTTTTGATTGCTTGATTTATATATTATAAAAAGGGGAGTGTTAAAAATCTCTTCTTATGGTTATGGATTTATGGATATACCTCTTCTTGCAATTCTCACATTCACTTGATATATATTGTGAGTATACACTACTAGCATACACAAGTTCAACACTGACATATATTTCTGCAGAACTATTCCCTTCACTATTATATAGTAATTCTCTTTATCCCCAACACTGATTTTCTTTGCCTTGAAGTAATATTCTGATATTAATAGAGTCATATCAGCTTTATTTGTGTTAGTATTTTCCAAGTATATTTCTAAATAGTTTCTTTCACTGTTGGAGGACGTTATTATATTTCATTGTGTCTCTTTAAAGGAATATATAGCTCTTTACATATATTCATAACTGTTACTGATCAGTGTGAGTTTATTTCATATTTTGAGCTTTTTCTTTAATTTCTTTTCTCTTTCTGCCTTCTATTAGAATGTTTCATTTTCTTTATTCACTTATATACTTCTTCTAAAGGTTTGGAAGTTTTATCATTTGTAATGCATTTCTGTTTAGATTTTAGTCTTTTCACCTTGGGCAAGATGCTTAATCTTTCTGTGTATATGAATTTCCCTATCTGTAGAAAGGAGCTGATAGTAAAATATTCCTAACAGAGTTACTGTCAGATTTTAATCAGATAATATATCTAACACATTCAGATATTTAGCATATGTTCTAGTTCATGATAAACACCCAATAAAAGTAGATTGTGGTTATTATTATGACTAGTATTTTGAATATTTACTATCAATATATGAAAACCTTCCCAGACACTCCACTAACTGAAAAATTTTGAGAAGAAGATTGTGTATTCTAGTGCAATAATGCAGTTTACTGGTGTGCAGGAAGTTTAATTATGTGCCTTCCTGCTAAACCTTTTAGTAGGAAGCCAGACTATCAGCACTGTGGGAAATTGATTGATTAACTCAATCAAGATCATCCTCAAAGATGACTCCAAAAATATATCTGACGGCTTGTGGCTGAGGAAATCAGCCAGCGTTTGGGAGTGGGAGGAGTCTGGTAGAGGGATCATATTCTCTGAATTATTAGTCCTGTACAAGAGGGATGTTATCTGATAACACCTGTTGGAGAATTCTTCCCATCACCTACTGAGTTTTGAAAACATCTCTTCAAAATTCACTCCCAAGAAGATTTTTGTTTCACTCTCTGGGGCTTGGGGTATTTATTTGCCCTTCAGAAATATTTTTTTTAAATAGAATATATACCACAGAATAAACTATAGATTTAGTGAAAATGTACTGTTCAGGAGCCATGTTGGTTCCTCATGTTGGTTATGCTGGTTCTGGTATAAGGGAAGGATCTGCTTCAAATAACCAGGTAATAGAGATACAGACCAACTGCTCACGTTCCCCAACCCTGAGAGAATGGCACACAGACTTGGAGTGGGGCTGGGAGGTTCACATGGCACAGCATCCTTTCTTCCCCTGCTGTTTGGCTGGATGGCTTACTAGTAGGCTGATCAAAAGCAGAACTGAGAAGAGACCATGTTTTTCTTCAGTAGTACTCCATTCTCTACCTCTAGCAGACATGCACCCAAACATACCCACACATGTATGCACATGCACACACATGCAAGCACACATACACACACATATATACGCACATACTTGCTTCTCCTTTCTGTCTCTTTCTTCTTTTCCTACTGCCAGTGTCAAGAACAGAGTCACAATTTCACAAGTTAGCTCATCCCATTCTTGAGCAGTTCTAATCATTAGAAAGATAAAATCCTAACTCCATCATTCAAAATGTTAGTGAGATCTAACAACTGGTGTCATGGAGTCTTTTATCAGGTTGCCTTCTAGATGTTCACACAGGGTCTTGAGAAAATGTTTGGACAAAATATGATCCATAGCAGAACTTGCAATGCATCATTAAAGACATCTTTGTTAACCTAGATACTTTGGGTACAGTCAGTTGTTAAAAAGGAAAACCACTGGCCCAAGATGGAGTCACTTACACTAGGCCAAGTCACCAAATTAGGGCTTAATATCTCATCTCATTGCAGTTTCAACCTCTCCCAGAAATATAGGCTTAATCTGTACAGAATTTTCCGATCGGTACCAATGAAGTAATCTGTCACATAAACTCTCCTTTTTTCCCCAAAGTAAGGTCAGGTAATCTGCTTGGTAAGAATCTTTGCCCTTCCCCTTAAGGGAAGGTGACCTTGACTGAAACAATCCTTTCATTTGGTCTTAACTTCTTGCCCCACTCTCTTTCCTTTACAAAACTTCCATTTTGTATACCTCTATAGGAGCTCCCTTCTATTTGCTAAGATCAGATACTACTCTATTCATGGATCATTTAAAAGCCAAGTAGATCTTCAAATTTACTTGGCTGAGTTTTGTTTTTCAACATATTGTAAGAAGCTCAGCTTATACTTCAACACCTCTGTTTGAAACATTTCAGTGGCTCTCAGTCATCTCCACCGTGTTACTTAGTGTGATCTGGACACCAGATTTGGACTCAATCCAGTTTATTTTCAGTCTGCAGCAATGTAAGTACAGGAATTGAGAATAATTGCATAGTTATGAGAGTGATTTATGCCAGTTTAATCTCATAATTAAAGATGAGACTAGTCTCTTGTATCTCCTTATTTTTTCTCTAATTCATTTTAATGTGTTTTACAAATGTACTAGCTTATAATGGAATAAAAATTTTTAAACAAAATACCTCTTTTGCCAAAAAAGTTTGAGAAGTACTGATCTACAGGATAAAATCCCAGCTCTCTGTATGATCTGCAGGGTCATTTGTGTCCTGGTTCCTGTCCAACTCTTCAGATTCACCACCTGCCATTCCCCTTTCTCTTCACAGCACTGTGCTCTAGCCATGTAACATCACATGCACTGTGCTTTTACAAATGCTGGCCCTTCTGCCCCACACGTCTTTTGTATTCTCAGCTGGCTACTAAATTTCTGCTCATCAGTCAAGCCCAACCTTTCTATGTGAGTCAGGACCCTTAGTTGCAAGTGAAAGACACACAACTCAAATCATTTGAAGAGAAAAGAATTTATGGACAGAGGTGGAGCTGACTTGAGACTCAATAGGATCCAGGGACTAGAATGATTTCAGCTATCACTCACTTACTTGCTTTCTCTTTCTCTCTTTTTACTCCCTTTCTCTCTCCACCCATTTTTCTCTCATTCCTGCTGTTCTCTTAGCCTTGCTCTCTTTTACTGAAGACAGGCTTGTTCCATATGGCAGTGGACGTTGTAGAACCCAGCTCTGTCAACCCAACTTAATCAGGCAAAAGGAAAGAGAGGATATCTCCCTTAGCTTCAGAATAAAATCACCCTAGAAACTGTTCTTATTGGTCTCAGTTGGATCACATGCCCACTTTTGACCTTTGAGCCAATTGCTATGGCCAAGGAGATGGGATACACAAATATTTTTATTTTTATAAACATAATTATGGTCACATCTCTCCTTATCCTTAAGACTCCACTTTACCCTTCAGCTGCAGGAAAAAGTATTCAAGATGGTTTGGCCTTCATGAGCAAGGTCTGGTGTTCTCCACCACTTTAACTGTAGGAGTGAAAGATTCAAGGGTTTGCTGCATTGGTGCCTTTCAGGTGCTGAAATACCCCACCCCCAACAGGCCAGGAGTGAATCCTTCAACCTCTGTTAATATTAATTTTTGTGTTGTCTCTTTAGGAAGTCTTCTCTGGTCTTCTCTAGATAAAGATACTAACTACCCATTGAGACTATTTTACATCTCATATACTTTTATTGGTGTTCTTGTAACATCCTATTATAATGTATCTTTCTTTTCTAATACATTTTCTACAAAACTCTTCAAGTTCATCCATATTATCTTAATATATTTGGCACACAGTAGATGATTAATTTGATGTTTGCTGGAAACATTTATAGCATGGATCCTCTTTACTACAGATGTACACTTACATAACTTTCTTTAGTACTAAAGTTTGTACCACTTGAATGTGGAGAGTCATCACTGCATGCTCAGAAACTGACACAGTGCTCAACACATGGTAAGTGATAAATAAATGAATGCGGAGGATGAATAATTAAATGAATAAGTTAAGGGAAAATAGGTATATGTGGAGCACCCTTGATGAGTACTAAAACTTTATTTGCTAAAGAGAATTGGCTGGTACTGCGGGGTTACATGGTCCATGTCTTTGAGCCTCTTTCTTTACAACTAATCTCATGACTGCTTGGGCGCAAGAGAGGTGAGCAGGGATGATTTACCTTACAGAGACAAAATTGGTTGCTGGGCATTGGGCCATAGCTGAGGCTCATGGCTCCCTCCTAGTTCTATCCAGTGTTTGTTAAATAACCCCTCAGGTCATCTCACTTCCTTTTTAATACTTGGGGTCCGGAGGCATGGATCTTCTACTCTGTACTCATAGATAACTACAAAAAAAACACTAAAACTGTTTATCATACAGATTCTCATGAGACTTAAAGAGCCAGCTTGGGGCGCCTGGGTGGCTTAGTCGGTTAAGCGTCCGACTTTCGCTTGGGTCATGATCTCGCGGTTCGTGGGTTCGAGCCCCGCGTCGGGCTCTGTGCTGACTGCCAGCTCAGAGCCTGGAGCCTATTTCAGAGTCTGTGTCTCCCTCTCTCTCTGACCCTCCCCTGCTCACGCTGTCTCTCTCTCTCTCTCTCTCTCTCCTAGAAATAAAAAAAAAATATTAAAAAAAAAAAAAAAAGAGCCAGCTAATGATCTGAATTAACAGAAATTCTCACAGCAGGAATAGGTGCACATCTTGTGTATGGGGTTTGGGTAGGTGGTAAAGAAGGGAGGGGGGGATGGCTGCGATTCAGTGTTGTGAATAATAACAAAGTCAGATCATGATAACCATTGCCATGGTGACAAGCCATTTCTGTCTTCCTAGCACGCACATAACTTATCATTAGTCATCATCTCCACAATGTCAGGCTGACACAACCTGAAGAATTATTATCATCTCAAAGCTGCAGGCATGGGAGGGTTATGCCTTAGCTATTCATTCCTGCTAAGAAAGAGCTACAAACAATCTTTTAGGTCCTTGTTTGCAGAGATTCTGTTCCACACTGGAAGACTGGAAAACATACATATTTGGCTTATGCCTTGATGTGTCTTGTTTGAAAAGATGCCACAGTCTGATTAGAAATATTCACTATGGAAGGGGCTCTATTACTTGTAAGAGGCTATAATTTTTTGCCATGACTGAGTACTCTATTCTTTATAAAACACTTCATAATTATTTTGTCAGTCTTCTGTGAAACCCTCTGAAGAAGGTCCCTATTAAGTTCACTCTGTGTATAGGCACAGGGCTGTTTCAAAATGTGTTTATTGTGCTAGAATGAATGTATGCTAGAATGTGCTAGAAGGGTTTTGACCTCAAGAATAGAATCACATAGGCAGAACCATTATGGAAAACTCTGAAAAATTAGTATTATTATTACTATTCATATTATGACTATAATTATGAGATTGGACTTATTGCATTGCCTAACACATAGCAGATACTCAAAAATATTTGTTAAGTAAGTAAATGGATTTAAAAGTGCAGACTTGTAGGTATATGATTATAAATATAGTGGTTGTAGAAACCTAACACTATAACCAATCTCAATATTTGCTGTTTCTCAAATATATCAGGCTGCTCGAACTCTAACATCTAGGTCCACCATGTTCTTTCTGTCTTGAACATCCTTCTCCACTTCCATAAGATAAACTCTTGCATAATCCATCCTTTTAAAAAAAACGTAATGTTTATTCAGTTTTGAGAGAGTGAGCGAGGGAGCAGATGGGGGAGGGGCAGAAAGAGAAGGAGACACAGAAACTGAAGCAGACTCCAGGCTCTGAGCTGTCAGCACAAAGCCCAACACAGGCCTCAAACCCATGAACCATGAAATCATGACCTGAGCCGAAGTCAGACACTTAACTGACTGACCCTTGTACAAACCATCCTGATCTCACGTCTCCCTGGCCTCAGAACTTCTCATTGTCCTCAACTAACGGTAGGATTAGTTGTTATTCTCTCCATGCCACACTGTAAAATATGAATTTCTGTCAGTGTTGATTCCACTAATCACACTGTATGATAATGACCTCTGTATTAAGAATATCATTCAGCAACCTCACAGCCAGATATGGCTTATCAGCTTTGTACTTCCAGTGACTGCATAGAATAAGGACTTAATGAATGTTTGTTTTAAAAAATGATTCCAGTGTACATGAGAACAAGATTCAGATGCAGTGAGAATATATACTTTGGGAGAATGGTGCATTGACTTGAGTCTAAATTATTCCAAGTCACATAGCACATAAGTGGTAGTCTCTGAAGACCCACCAAGATTTGGATCTGGTTCTGTCTGATGCCCATGCCAATGTTCTTTCCACCATGAGGGATGTCATGGGCTGTGAGAGTATATTGGAGCAAGGAGGGAAGATTTCTGATGGAGGTCATTGAATTTAACATCTGCAAGTGCCAGGGAAGAAGTTGGTCCACAGAAATGACAATAACAGCGGGGAAAAAAAGAAATAAGATTCACCAATTGCTAACATGCCAGGAGAGGAATCCTGTGAGCTTTCCAAGTCACTGTCCATAGCTGAGGCATGAAGGCAAAAGCACATTCACCATTTTGAAACTAGACTATAGATTTCTGAAGGAAATTCAATTTTTGCTTCCCACCACATATGAGCACATAGCAGGCAGTTGAATAAATACTTAATGAACAAAAAGAACATGAAACCAGAGCAATTATGTTGCTGGAGTCATGTTTCCAGCTCTCCTTACAAAGCTGTGGGAATCTCACATTTTAGTTGGGTTTATTTTTACCTCAGAGTTCTCAAGGGCTGTTGTGAAGGCAAAAACAGAACTTCTCTGAAGGAACGATTCTTATTCTGAGTCTTATCGCTACCATTCTGTGCAGTGAAGGAATTTTCCAAGAGGTCCCTTAAATACTTCACATCTCCAGGCAGTGTTACTTCAATATCTTTTAAAATATGAAATGCTTTTCCCCTGCAATCGTCTGCCTGGCTCTCCCCCCAGGGTGACTCACTGAACCGCACAGCATTTCAGCTGCACCTGCGTTTGATCTTGCACACACTGAACTGCAGTCCTTGGGTCTTGGACTAAAGGCAACTTCCAGCACTTACATAAAGGCTACTTTGAGCACTCTGCCAAGGACTTGGGAGACACTTTTTTTTCAAAGAAACAAATACATTTAGTTTCCAGAGTTAGCAAGGGGCAGGGCCAAGTNTCTTTTTCTCTGTCTCAGGCTGAGCTGTAGCTAATTATATATAGGGGCTTAAAGGAGCAGTCACCAAAATCACAACCTCACAGGGGCTCTTTGCTAGAAGGAAATCTGGGTCTGGGTTGTCTTCCAGAAATGCAAATTAAAATAAAATCTCTGCCTATGTGTCAGGACTAACAAGCTTTACAACATGGTGGCAATAGAGGAAATGTAGCTCACAGGCTCACAACTGGTAAAAACGTACTCTTTCATCGTTAGTGACAGAAGCTGATTTTCTGAGCCTTTGCACATTTGCACATTGTCCTGAAATGGCCGCGATGCTAAATCCCCGAAGTCTTGGCATCAAACAAGAAGATCTGGGTGCTAGGATCAAACTTTCTTTGGGCTTGAAGATGGCCTGAGAGTCTGGTTTCCTACCAGCATCATTATTCAGTTCTAGCGATGCAGTTGTATTCCACAGCTTGTTACATCCCCGATGCAGGTGAACAGACTCTGTGACTAGATTTAACCCCTGGTCAACATCTAAGAACATGAAGGGATTTGTCTGGTGGAACTCAGCATAGCCCATGTAGAATCCAGTCCACACAGGGATAAATACAGAGAAGTCATAAGTGGCCTCCTTCCTAAGTATCGGCATCTGGAGATTTTTTCCTAGCCTGACATTCAAGGTCATCCTACCTTGTTGGGATTTTATTCTACACTTTCCCTGATCTCACATGATATTTCAGATTGCATAATTGCCAGATAACTCTTTATCTGAATGTGTATTACATGCCCACCACTTTACTGTGTGCTTTACAAATATATTTGTAACTTGATGAATATTAAAACTATACAAAACTTTACAAATATCACAAACATTTTAAATTCTTCATACATTCAAAAAATATTTCTCAAGCACCTACTATGCGCTAGGCATTTTTCAAAGCCTGGAAACTTCACAGAGCTTATAGCTAGTGCTGAGACATAGTCAATATAAATGGGTGACTCATTAATTAGTTCCAGAAAATAAGTGGTAATAAGGAAAGAGACTTGGGTAAAGAAAAAGAGGGTGCAAGAAAGGGCATTTAGTTCAGAAAAACAACCTAACTGAGGTCCCTCCTTACACCCCAACTGCATTAGCAAAGATGTGAGTCATGCAAAAAATACAGGGAGATAATCTTCTAAACACAGAGTCTAGGAAAGCCAAAAGCCTTTCACTCCCATCTGGCACATTTGAGAAATATCTAGAAAAAAATGAGGGGAAGAGTGATGGGAGATAAAATCAAATAGAAAATCAGTGACCTGATCAGATAGGGCTTTGGAGGCCACATTAATGAGTTTACATTTGAATCTGAATATAATGGGGAGCTTATCTGTATATTCTAAGTATCATTATGTTGGCTATTGGGTGGCAAATAGACGATAGTGGGCAAGAGGAGAAAGAGAGAAACGAGATTCTTGCGGAGGTCAGGTCAGAGATGACAGGGGCTTCCTCCCATGTGGGGTTAGTGTGGTAATATATCTGAGATATATTTGAAGGCATACCTAGTAGCATGTGCTCACATGATCATGCCATAGTGCTTTGAGATGAAGAAACTGAGCTGGTGGGCCAGAGCTGTGATATATTTAATGGTGGTTATAACCAGAATTAATCTTATAATAATCCAGGTTGGTGAAAAACTGAGCTGAGGTGGAAGAATGCAACAAAGGTGCAATAGAATCTATTGCAGGATCAAGAGGGAGAATTAGGTCACTTAGATAATTTGGCCTCAAACAGTCTGCAGTTGTTTTTCTTCGATTGCTACCTGGAAATTTCTGAGGAAATCTGTCATTTTGGCATTCTTGGAGATAATCATCCCTGCACTTGCTGTGTTTGTAGCCTGAGAACAACTCTGAGACTCCACGGTTTTTTACTTACTCAGATCGTTCATGTTACCATTTGACACATTTGCTTCTCTCTTTTTGCTGCTGATGAGTTACCAGAAAACAAACAAACAAACTGCTTTTACAAACTTCCAAAGCTGCCTTTGTTACTCTGTGTTGACAAGAAAGAGAATGCTGTTGGCACAATCTGACACAGCTGGCTGTTCGTTTTCTTAGAGGACCTTAAGTTGAATATAAATAATTTAAAATGGATTTTACGATCTATCTGTCTGCTTTTGGGTGACAATATTCTAGGAATAAGGCTGAGATTGAAGAGGGAGAAATGTAAAACATATTTTGAAAGAAAACAAAAATTGATTCGGCTTAACAAATATTTATTGAGCAGTCACAGTGTGCAAGGAAACAAAATGGACTGAAAGCCTGTATTTACTGAGTGCTATGTGCCCACGAACACTTGAATCCTGCAAAGACACAATGCAATAGATACAACTCTTACCATCATTTTATGGATAAGGAAATGAGCAGGTTTAGAGAAGTGAGCGAAATCACTCTTAACTCTTGTACCTAGAAAATGGCAGGGTGCACCCCCACCCGCCCCTGTCTGATTCTAAAGGTCACATTTTCAATGATCACATGGACTGTTTCTCAATTAAGGAGCTCATTAGGATTTCACTGTCTCATGATATGGGATGAGGAAAGGCTGTTAACAGCCAGAAGAGACTTAGGGTCATCGAGAGAGGTTACATGGGAGAGCTGTTATTTACGCCGGGACTGGAAGGCAGTACATGACTTAAACAGCAAGAGAGAGAGGCCAAAACGATAGGGAAAAAAGTGAGGAGTCTGGGAATTCCCAAGCAGTATTTTTTGCATATTTATTTCATTTTATTAATAACATTTATGTATAATATATAACATGATGTGTATATTGCCAATAAAACTAGTATATATTATATATCATATAATATGTAAGGCACAGTATATTATATAATATGCTGTATATAATTTCATATAAACATACAACTTTACATATACCTACATAATGTTATATTCATAATACTTATATACATATTTATTATATATAATTGATATATTTCAATGTGTATATTGTATATACTATATATATTTATTTAACAGACCTGACAGATTGACTTGTTCCAATTTGTATAATACAAAAAGAGCCAGACTAGAAGTTAAGAGCTGTGAGTTTTTGTATCTGTGTCAAATCCCTTAATTTCTCAGGGTCTCCTGCTCCTCTTCCACACAATGCAAGGGTTGGACTAAATATTTCTAGGATCCCTGCCAGTTCTAAAATTCTTTGATTTGGAAATGAAAACCTGGCCCACATGTTCTACCAATTGGCGATCATATGTGCTGGCGCTGTGACATGCCCTTACTAGCGTACCTACTTGCTTATGTGACTGTCAGCCATTCCAGACTGTGAGCTCCCTGAGGTCAGCAGTGGTATTTTTTCTACCTTTAACTCCAGAATCTAGTATATAGCAATTGTCCTACAACTAAGTATTGCCTTTTTTGTATATCACTCTGTTTTATATGATTCCATATCATTTTTATTAGAAAATACACTACAAGGGGCCCCTGTGTGGCTCAGTTGGTTAGGTCTCCAACACTGCACTTCAGCTCAGGTCATGATCTCACAGTTTGTGAGTTCGAGTCCTCCATCAGGCTCTGCTCTGTCATCATGGAATCACTCCTTGGGATTCTGTCTCCCTCTCTCTCTGCCCCTCCCCTGCTTGCTCTCTGTCTCTCTCTCAAAAATAAATAAAAATAAACTTTAAAAAATATTTTAAAAAAGAAAACATCACTCCAAGTATGTTTTGTTCCTCATTAATTCAAAATAGTTTATTTCCAGCCTGATAAAAACAAAGAGTTCCTGTCAGTTGGGATTTAGGTTGGAATCCCTTTTCAGAACATTGCTAAAAAGGCTTTATATTTATTATATGTTTATCCTTTTAATAAGAAATCTCAAAACAATTTACTAAGAAAGCTATTACTTCATCATTCAGACTGAGGTACAAAGCAATGAGCAACTTATTAAAGGTTAATAAACTATTCACTGACTGGTACTTGAATTTCTGAGCCCCAGAATCACAACTTTCAATATAAACCCAAAAGAGAAGGCAAAGGAAACAGTATTCAGAAGTTCTGTATACACAGTATACTTAGCATAATCAGTTTACCTGTGTCAATTTCATTATCGCTTATAAATAGGGATGCTGCCTCATGGGAAAAGAAAAGCTTTCCTACTCTTTTTCCATCTTCAAGCAGGGTAATTCACCATTCAAATCTATTCTGAAAGGGGTCCAGAATTTATTTCAGCAAGCTCTGAGAAAGGAGGGATCTCTCTGCAAAAGCAGCCCCTCTAGGGTTTGATTGGGGTTGGAAGTGTCCTGGGTTAGGTGCTACGTGTCCCTCAACCATTCATTCTGGCTGCCTTCTTCATCAGAACCATGTTTGAAAATCCCTTTATCTTCCTTTGACCCTGCTCGGCTGTACCCAAAGGAATACACTCTAATCCTCCTCAGCCTGTCTGGAGAGATTTAGCTCTCAAAGGAGTTTCAAAGAAAAGATTTTCAGCAGTCCTAAGGCAGGAGCTGTNCACCATTTCAATATTGTAGGGAGAAATCTTAAACTTACATAAATTTGAAGGCTACTTGCATATTCCAGATGAGCTTGAATTAGGGAATATTCAGCACCAAAGAAATATTCTTTTGTTACTTCCCAGCACAAAATTCATTCAGATTAAGAAAATTGTGCCTAATGGAAGTCCTAAGGGAATTTGCTTTCATGAGTAAACAAGAATTGTTTCAAATTAGATTACTTCATGGTAACACAGAACAGACCTTCTCTGGGGCACTTTGCACTTCAACTCACTCTTTGTTTCATTGCCATTTAAACTATTTCCTTTGCAAATTTATTTGTGCTTTCAACTGCACAAGATCTGTATCTAAGAAAATAGTACAGAAAGAGAAGCAAGTTGTCTCCTGTCAATAATAGACACTTTGGATTCACACCTGGTTCCAATTCCAACTTTGCCACATGCTGTTTGCGTAGACTTAGGGGTATTTCCTCACCTCTTTAGAACCTCAAATTCTCCTTCTGCAGGAATGACGAAAAAACACCTCCTGGGAGAGACTGTTGTGTGAATAAGATAACACAGTCACAGTGCCCAGGGGCTGGTAGAAATTTTCAAGTTACTTTCCATTTTTAAGCCAAATCTTGTCCCAATTTCCCTAATGCTGAAATAATTGAGATTGAAGTAAAAAAGTATTTACTCTGTTATCTGTGTTTTTCTCTTTGCTATGCTGACTTGACTCTTTCCCCATGGTTTATGCATTTCGGGTATCTCCCATTATGTTTCTCTAATAAATATTCTTTTTTTTTTTTTTTTACTATGGTCTTGCCTCGTATTTTTTTTTAATAGTTTATTGTCAAATTAGTTTCCACACAACACCCAGTGCTCATCCCCACAAGTGTCCTCCTCCATGCCCGTCCCTCTCTCCGCCCCCACATCCATCAGTCCTCAGTTTTTGTCAGCATTCAAGAGTCTCTCATGGTTTGCCTCTCTCCCTTTCCCCCACCATTTCCCCCCTTCTTCTCCCCCTTGTTCCTCAGTTAAGTTCCTCCTAATCCTCCTATATGTGCAAACATATGATATTTGTCCTTCTCTGCCTGACTTATCTAATAAATATTCTTTGAATGTGACTTGTGGTAAATTAGAACAGGGTTAGCTGCCTTTCTCTTTTTCCTTTGGGGAAAAGAAATGTCAAATGACAATTCCTAAAGAAGTTAACTTTCCCTAACTCAAACCCTATTGCTAATTTATGGATATTCAAACTCACAGTTATATAAGTCAAATAGTAGAGACATGTATGAATTTGGGTATTAATATGATGGAATAAAACATAATAAAATGCCCTCCTCTCCATAAACTCCTTGCGTAGTTATCAATTAGCTGTGTGACTTGGAACAGAACACATGAACTCTTCTAGTTCCTCAACAACAAATGGGAAAGTATTATTACAGGGATTGAAATTTGAAATAGCTGCTGGGACGAAACACACATTAATGAGCCAGGTGGGCCAGTTGGGTTTGATACTAAATGTTGGAAACTAATTTTAAAAAAAATAACAAAATAAGAGTCCAAATAGTGACCTCCACTTTTGATGATCTTGTGTCAGTCTCCTCCCAGTAGGATTCATCAGAAGCAGGCCTTTTCTGTAATAAATGACTTTAATAGATTGCTTTTCACAGAGCTCAACTTGTCTGTTATTACTGTGGTTTTGCAAGAAACAAAAAATTCTTAGAATTTCTGAACAGTGGAGACCCTGAAAGATCTAGTACCACTAGACGACAGCATAGGAGGAAAGGTGATGAAAGAAATGTCTCTAAAAGGTCATTTTGAGATCATGAATCACATTTCATTGCTTTCAAGGAGAAAACTACAGTTCCCTGGCATTGCAGACTTCTCAGAATTCTCCCTGGAGCATAGGAAACTCAGCATGATGTATACAAATAGGCAACTTGTCTTGATTCTCCCTTCTTTCCTCAAATGGACATACGAATATATATTTTTTTAAATCAGAAAATGTACATGTGTTTGAATATATAATTGACTGCCCTAATTCCTGCAACAGAAAAAACAACAACACAAAAACCCCAGCAAAAGCTGTGTTCTACTGGTGTTATCATTCCCAATGATAGTATGTATCAAGTTTTTTTTTTAAGTGAACACTTGATCTTCAGTGATTAATTTAAAACCTGTGAATCTTTGCTGTGAATTTTGTCTGTATACATAAGTACTCCTATTCATGACATAAAAGCTTCCAAGAAACAAAATACATTGCTAGATTCTAACTCTATAACTCTAAGCAAAGAGCCAACTTGGAATAACAGCTTTAAGTGAGCAGCATTATAATAAAACCACGGAAGGCATTCTGTTTAGCAAGACAAGGCAGGAGAATGCACTTTTGAAGGATGATTATTGGTGGTGAGTAAGAGAATGTCTAAGAAACTAATAAAGTCACAATACGGCAACAATCACTTTATTATTAGATGCTAAAGAACATCAAGGAAGATTTATATCTTCTTTTAACTTCACCCTGAGACAGTTTCAAATTCAATTTCTTGGTTGTTTTAGAGTAAAGCAGAAGTTCAAGAGGAGAATGTCTTTCAACAGGCTTATGATGATTTAGAGTAGGTTTAATCAACTTCTGGTCTCTCCAGGAAGATTACTGACGTGACTTAAAAAGCAGAATGTACATTGTTTTCAACCTCAGAGAGGAGGAGAGATGCTAAAAGCTCATTATGAACAAATGCATTTGCATGCAGCCTACTTCACATTCAGGGAGTGAGCAGAGATTCACAACATGGAATCCGAAACAGCGTTTAGAATGTAAAACATGGTGTAGCTTCTAATGTAATAAACAGAATTCTAAGAGCCTCAAGGCTGTTGGCATAAATGAGCTATTCTCTAACTGCAAACTTAATCCCCGCCTTAAATAAATTTAAAATCTGCATGTGTATATGAGTAAGTAGTTTCTAAGTGAAAACCAGTGGCTCCTCTGTCTGGGGATTTACACGAAATGTCTTTATTTTCTGAGTTTAGTCTATCATCTCACACTCTGCTTTTCACACCTGAATTTGCAGCCACCCCAAACTATCCCTAATTCCCTGTATTCTGATTTGCTTTCCCTCCAGTTGGAGCCACTGAAAACACTATAGAATGCTCTTCCCACCCATTTTGCATGCATAAGTCCTAATTATCCTTCAAGGCCCAATTCCAGTATTACCTCTTTCGGGAAACCTTCCTTTTTTCTTCCCGGATGGAAGTAGCATATCCTTTTTGAACCCCCATAGCTGTAAGATGTGCATAATGATACTTTCTACTTTACATTGTGGCTATCTACAGATCATGTTTCTTGTTTCCTTGACTGGCTCCTCTAATTCTACTTTGTATCCTTCACAGTATTTACAACAGACTCTTGTCCTCACAAGATTTCCCTTAAAATTAGTCAGAGGAACCTACAATTTCAAACACCGTTGTTCCTAGGTACAGAGAAAAATATTATAGGATGGTCAGTTTTCATTCATTGATTCCACAAATGTTTATTAGGTGCCTGCTGGGTGCCAAACACTGTTCTAGATACTGGGAATTCACAGATGAACAGGATCACTTATCTTCTGGCGAATAATGAACCAAGAAAAATATATAATTCTAAATAGTATATGTATTTATACTATTTATATTTTGTAATTTATATTTTATAATATTTATATATTTATATTTTATTTAGGTAATTTATCTATATAATAATTTATATATAAATAATTAAGTTATTTAGATAATTTGTTTTTTATAAATATTTAGATATTATATATCACAAATTTAATTAAGATGATGGGATAGTAAGTGGTTGGATGAGGAAGTATTGCTGTAACTGAAATCAAAATCACAAAAAGGAAGCAACTAGCTATGTAGAGATCAGGGAGAAAGATATCATATTCTGAGAAGAAAGGTGACATCGAGAAAAGTTATAAGGCAATGAAGTTTGACATATGTGTCAGTCAGGATTTGGACAGGAAAGTAAAAATCATTCCAGATTTTTCAAGCAGAAAGGGATTTAACACAGGGAATCCGAGGCTTTGAAAAGCTTTGTGATCAAAAGTCAGAGATAGCCATATGTGGCCTGTGGAAAATCTGCACATGGAGGAATCAAAGGAAACTACCCACAAAATGTGTAATTCTCAGAAGGACATCCAAAAGCAAATATAGGGGACATTACAACAGGTATGCATCTCAAATGGAAATGATTCAGGAGGTAGTCATCAATTGAGAATGCAGAGGGAAAATGCAAAATTGTAGACATACTATCCTTGCATGGCCTATAGGGAATGGGACCCAGTGCGCAAGTGGAAGGGTTGACTTTGATAGGAATGAAGTCATATCATCCACATTGAGGACAGTGAAGACAGGAGCGGTAGGAATAGATGCAAGTGACATTATAGGTTTTGGAGTCGGGAAAAGGAAGTGTTCCTCTCTGGTAGGTTTTATTTAGTTTCAATGATGAATGAAGTAAGGCCACTAACTGACAAGGTAATGTTGGAAAGTACAGGTGTAAGGAATTGAGGTGAGAAAAGAAGCTATGAAGCTGTCATTTTGGAAAGTGGAAAAGGTAGGGAAGTGATGTGAAACTGAACAGCTATACCAGGTATCCATGCGTGATTCAAAGTCATGATTTCAAGATGAAAGCAGCCATAAGCAAACTTGCTCATTTCTCCACAAATAGTTGGCTTCTGGAATGTGGGCTAAAAAGGTAAACAGTTTGATTTAATTAGACTTGAGGCTTTTCCAAAAGAGCACAATGTAGGGAGAGAGTAATGAGGTGTAAAGAAATTCAAGTGTTTTCAAGGATGTGTTGGCAATGATGAATAATGGAAGCTACAAAGGAGACATGAAAACATAAGAAGGTTGATATGAGAAAGTGGTAGAGTCCATGAATTAGGGCTTTGATAGAATCTGGATTCAACTGGTAGAGTATTGATATAAGTCTGTTGGAAGTATAGGAGGTAGTGGTCAGAAAGTGGGATAGACAGAGGTAGGGCAGTTGTTGGAGAGGATGGGGTCAAAGGTATGTCCTTGAAAGAGTATCAGGCTGCTCAGAGTCTTTGTGAGGCTATTGAGATAAAAAGACCCTGACATTCTCATGCTTGTGATTCAACTCTGCATGTATCTTCTTATAATATTATTTCTTATCTATTTAAAACAATAAAATTTTAAAAGTGAATTAGAAATTAACATGAATATTAAAAAGCCAGTAGAGATAAAGCAGATAAGATAGTAGAAAATGAATCTTGGTTTATTTTTTAAAAATATCTTTAAAGGCCAAGTGAGACTCTTTGTCTGAACTTAAACACCTAAAATAAATTAACAATGTCCTGTGCAGTAACAAGCTGAGTCTTGGCTCCAGGAAAAAAAATCCCATAAGAAACTGGGTCATGACTGAGGTTCGCAGAATCACAAGCAGGGGACCCCTTTGCCCTGCACCTTAGGCAAGAGTTTGAATTACAATGATGGTGATATTAACATGGTACAATAGCAATGGTGATGATGACACTGAGTGCTTACTATGTGCCAAGCATTTTATATTGGATTATTTTTCCATTTAGTCATCTCAATAATATATTGTGCAGAAAAAGAAACTAAAACCCAGATAAGTAACTTGCTCAAAACAAAACTAGTAAGTTTAAAACTCTGAGCATTTTGACTCCATAGGTCTCCCTCTTAATGACTTCAACGTACCACTTCCCACTCTAATGTGTGAAAGACACAGAGCAGACACAGAGCTGTTTAAGCCAATCTTTCCTGTTAGCTAACTGAAGACTAACAAGTCAGAGGTTATGATGGAAAAAAAGCAAAGCCACAGGATTCAAACAGACCACGGGAGGAATTATAGTCTGGTCACATATTTACCAGGTGATCTTAGGCAAATTACCTAATTGCTTTGGATCTCAGGTCCTTAACCATAAAGACAGAGAAAATATCCATGCCTTATTAGCATTAATGGAAAGACTGAATGAGATAACATGCTGTAGCTCTTGGTATATTTCTTCCTCCTTTGTTTAGCTGAAGGGAATGGAAATATTCATCTCTAGGTTACCTAAAATATCTAGTAAGTACCTTGCATATAATTAGTGACACAAATGAATGGATTGATGGATAATGGATGACCAGTTTGAGTTATGGTAGATAATAAAAAAAAGGTGTGGAAGAGATAGGAGATATACTGCTTGCTGACTTCCCACCTGCCCCTGATCCCATACTCTTAGCCCTTTGCTGTTGGGCAGTGTCTCATGACCAGTTTGGCCAATGAGCTATGAGCAGAAGTGATGTATGTAACTTCCAATCCAAAGCATTTAAGAGCCAGAGTCAATGAGTGACTTTCCAGCTCTCTCCTGCCCCACCGCAGCAACTGCACAGAACCTGCATTGAAACAAAAGAGCCACAGGATGGGAGCAGCCAGGATGCCTGAGGTTCTGTAAGGAAGAAGCCTGCCTTGGATATACAGGACTCCAACCACTGTTTGAAGAAGATGTCATTTTATTGAGTTAATTTGTTCTGCAGCATAATCAAGCTCATTCTGCATCATATAAAACTTTTGTTTTCCCTTTTTGGGCAAAAAATTATCTTCCTCGCATGTCAAATTGTTGAATTTATGATCAGGATCAAAATAATTAGAAATCATGTCAAGGATAAGAAGAAGAAAAAAAAAAACCTGAACAGAAAAAGTGCCTTGAATAAAATTTGGTAATTTCAACAGTTTCACAGAATAAATCACTGATGCTATATAATAGTTAAAAGTCACCATCTAGCTAACCTATGAGATTCCTATTTCAGGGTATTAGAATATTTTATTAGAGTTCATTTTCTCACATCTTCAGATCTCAGGTATGAAGAGATCTCAAAGGTCATCAAATATGACTTTCCTTACTGATGAAAAAATATGAGCATCACAGCACTTAACTGAGTTTCCCAAGTACCTTAGCAACTCAAGAGCAGAGCTGGTCTTAAAACATCCCATCTGTTAAGCCTTAGCCATGTCTTTCTAACCCTGCACCCAAATACTTTTTCCATCATTATAATTGCCTAATGATACCTGTGTGCTCTAAAAGAGTTAATGTATCTTCCAAAGGGTTATTATTATTATTTTTTTAAGTTCTGAAGAAAGCCAAACTGGATAACAGCCATCAGAGTATTTGATCCTTCTTGAGGGTGCTCATCCAGAAAATGTTAGAAGATGAAAGATATCCACAGAGAATCTCAGTAAAATGCTTCGATGAAAAAAATGAACTCTAGCTACCCAATTGAGAATTTACATAAGTCTTTAGGGGACTGATGCCAGTGAAGTCAGCAGTTCTCTCAGGAGGATAATGGGATCGTGTCTTAATTCTCTTCATTTTTTATTTTTGAAGTTCTATCACTAGGTGTATCTGAATGAGTCAGCAGAAAATGAATCTTCTTAAAAGAGCTGGTCTGTGAAATGCATGGTGTTTATCACATAGTGATTATTTATCTATTTGGAGCAGTTTTCTAAGTTTTCTGCAGAGCACAACTTTTTCTATTCTCTGGTTTTCTCTGTTTCATAAAAAAAAAAAAAATAGTTCTAAGGCCCCTACCTAAAGTATTAAGAAATATTAACTCTCTTCAAGAAACTCAAGAGATACTGTTAATCAGAATAATATGAACAAGTGTCAGTCCCACATTTTTCTCACAACTTATCAGACTATCAGGAATTTCTGATTAATTTAGGTTTTGGGGATAGCAAATGTCTTATGTGTAGAAATAAAACATTGCAAAGAATAAAATAAAAAAACATGCTTGTGGTTACAAATGTTTTCTCCATGAAGGCATACCACATAGAGGAAGCATGTCATGATGAACTGAAAGCAGTGGATTCCCCAGATACTTCCCCAAAATTATGTATTTTGCTCCAGCTTTCTTATTTGGTTTAGCATGAGTTTTATCAGTGAAAAAATATCAATGAAGAAGAAAGAAAAATTAATATGGTTCTTTCAAAAGTAGGTATCCCTGGAATTTCCAAACCATTGTTCTGCTCTATCCCTGAGATTCCAATTGAGGCTTTTGCTATGCCTGAGTCAAACAGGGATGTGTATTCATCCCTTTGTACAGATCTACTTCTCATCAAATATTTGGGTATTTTCCAATTAAATGGAAGTATCTTAAAATTTTCATTTGCATTGCTTTGATTATTAGTTGCATTAAGCATATTTTTACATGGTTTAATAGCCATTGTCTTTTGTCTTCTGTGTTTTTTGAATAGTTTATTTATTTTTGAGACAGAGAGAGACAGAGCATGAGCAGGGGAGGGACAGAGAGAGAGAGAGGTAGACACAGAATCTGAAACAGGCTCCAGGCTCTGAGCTGCCAGCACAGAACCCGATGCGGGGCTCGAACCCATGAACTGCGAGATCATGACCTGAGCCAAAGTTGGATGCTCTTCTGTGATTTTTTTTTCCAAAATATTTCTCACCTCTTGTTTATGAATTTTTAGTATTTTTATAAACATCAGTAGCCCCTCATGTGTTAAGAACATGGCAAATATTTTTTCCCAGACAGGCATTTATATATTAAGTTTATATATGGCTTCTTTGACAAAAGGTTTTTATTTATCCTATATCATATATGCCAGTCTTGTCTTTTATGGCTTTTGGGTATGGTTCACACCTAGAAAGTCTTCCCCCATTCTAAGATACAAAAGTATTCTCCTGGGTGCCTGGGTGGCGCAGTTGGTTAAGCACCCAATTGTTGATTTCCACTTAGGTCATGATCTCAAAGTTTTGTGAGTTTGAGCCCCATATCGGGCTCTGTGCATTGATGGCTGAGCTTGCTTGAGATTCTCCCTCTCTTCTCTCTCTGCCTCTCTCTCTCTCAAAAATAAATAAACAAACTTAAAAAATATCCTGCTAAATTTTCTTCTGGTGTTTTCCTAGGCCTCTCTAATGCCAACCCTATGCATCTAGTCGTAAAACCATGTAACTATATTACTAGTTGTAAACCAGAATGATGGAGAAGATAAATTCCCAAACCAGTTGTTTTAGTTCATTTATTACCAACTGTATGACCTTGAACATCTGGGAAAAGCAGTGATGGCAGTTGTTGTCTGTATTAAAACATATTGTTAATATTAATAAATTCATTCATATGAGGTGTTTTGAATGGTGTTCCATAAATATTAGCTATGTGAAGGCACTGAACATCATTTATCTCTGTGAACCTCATCTGAGCACAGTTCCTGGCATATAGTTCACATTCAGCAGATAAAAAGCTAATCAATTCACTTAAAATATGTTTTCCTCATTCTGCTTTTCCATCAATTATTTATTACAAAGTCTGTGTGGCCACAGTCCTCATAATCATCTCAGCAACTTTTAGCATGAATAGCTGTTTTAATTCTCGGTCAGTCCTGAAGCTCTTGGATGCAACATGTGAGACAGTTATTTAAGGCAGTCTGCGTGAGGTTAATATGTGGTCTTTCCTTACATATCCCACTATGGGCACAATTCTTTGTAAGGCAATGAATGTTTGTTAGTCTAGAGGTTTAAATAAGGACCTTCATTCTTTTTCTCTCGAGTGTTGAAATATTTTCATCTTATAGCCTCTACCTGGTAGCTTGGTGATGATTTGCATGGTGATTGGAAAGAATCCACCATTATTTGGCACCAATAAATCAGACACTGAACTATGGGATGTGGGGGGGGGGGCATTGCCCTGGGGGATCTTACAGCTTCACAAGAAGGAATGAAACTGAAAAGACATAAAAATACAAAACCCCAAAGATTCATCTGTAGGACAGATTTGATGAAGTTATTCAGAAAAGTCAGCGTAGTGTCTCCTTCAAATTATCAGATAACCCTCCTTCCAGAAAATGTTTAAACTGCAGACACTCAATGCTTGCCTTAGGACCATCTGCTGTTCATTTCCCATGAGCCCCTAAAGCTATAAAAGATGGGATTTTCCCTCTTTCACTATTTACATTTTCTTTCTAGCCAGATCAGCAACCTCATGGCTTAGCCATCACAGAAAATGCTTCACATGCTGCTTCTAGGCTTTGTTCATCTTACTAAAAGATGGGAACTAGAGGAACTTTGGAAATTCCTTCTTAGACAAGTCTTTACCTCCAAGGGGCTCAAACAAGCAGGGGAGTTAGATTCCCTATGTATCTCTAATTACCACCATAATGAATTTGCTTAAATTTAATACAATTTGCAAAGCATACAGCTCATGGTAAACATCCAGGGTATTATAGGAACTCAGAGAAAGGTACCTACTTGAGACAGCAATTGAGATGCACACATTGAGTTATTGTGATGCACACATTGAGTTATAATGGATAATAAATGGCACTAGATGGTAATGTAGGTATATGTTGGTGAGAAGAGGGATATACCAGGAACAGGAATGGCATGGAGAAAGGTATATACTCAAGATTGGAATGTACCAAGTCGTCACTAGCATGGTTCTTGGGCTTTGTCCTGTAGGGAATGAGGTATCATCCACAGTTTTAATTAGTCAGACTCATAATTAGTTCTACGTTTTGGCCAGATATCTTTGGTAAATGGATGGAGGGTGTCCTTGAGTGGGAAATCTGAGGAGCAGGAAGACACACTGGGAGCCTCTTTTACAAGTCAGATAAGAGTTAATGTAGCTTGAACCAGAGAAGTGGCCAATGGGTTTGGAAAATGAAGGCCAGATAGGAGGATTATTCAGATACGAGGTTTGGTAATTTGTGGAATGAGGAAGGAGATGTTGGGGGTGAAGTTAGGGAAGACAAGCTAGGTCATCTATGTGAATAGTGGTACCACAAAATAAATTAGAAAATATGGGCAGAGAAATATTATCTATCTACAAATGATTGAGTACTTACTATGTTCCAGGCATTACACTAGTTCTTTATATCTAATTAGTTCTCCCAAATAGGTGTTCACAATAGGTGTTTTTATCTCCATTTTATACAGAGATGGACTAAGGCTTGGAAATTTTAAATAACTTGAGCAAGATCCAAGAGCTAATTAGTGATGAACCCAGGGTGGGAACATCTGTCTGATTCCAAAGCTTCAGCTTCTTTTTTTCACTGCCCTTTTTGGAACATTTCAACAAGGAGAAAATTTGAAGATACTAAAAATGACTTAAGATATCATGGCAGTGACTGAGTTGTTTATTCAAATTCATTGTCATCTTTTTCCTTTCAAACAGAATCCTTGTTTGGGGGAGGCAGTGATGTGCCATGCTCTAGAAAAAGAATTGTCTCTTATCTTTCCTTGCAGACAGGACTGGCTATAAGATATAAACAGAAATTGTTGCGTGTAAGAAATCTCCTTGGCAAGATGGCTATCTAAGCTGCAAGATACACGTTTTACAAAATTAAAGTATAATTGGCGTATAATATTTTTTTAGTTTCAGGTGTGCATCATAGTGGTTTTTATATAAATGATCTGCACGAGAGGTCTAGTTACCATGTGTCACCATACAAAATTATTACAATATTATTGATTATAATAATTTCCCTTTGGTTTCTTCTCTTCTTCTTTCCTACTTCCAAATATGTGGATGTGGTGGCTAGAGCAACAGTGACCATTTTTTGATCATGATGCAACTCTTTGGATGGACTCAAGTGCTAAACAAAGAAGAACAGAAAGATCAGAGAAGGCTGGGTCACTGCTGCCACTACAGAACTTCTGCACCAACTCCAGAATGCCCTTTCCCAGACATAGTGATATTCAGGGAAAGAACCCACCTAACTTTTTAAAGCCACTGTTTTTTTAGACTGTACACAAGTGGCCAAACAAGTGCCCCATGTGGTAGTCCCTTCCCACAGGCTCTGAAATGAAAGAAAAGGATTAAAAGACAGAAGTGGATATAGATAAGTTTTGAGGGGAGGCAGAACAGTTAAGGGAGATTAAACTTGATGGCTTCAACTGTTAGGATGAAGTAAGAGGTAATGTCTACTGAGATTGAGTATGATAGGGCTTGGAGTAGGGAGATTTTTAATCACTTTAATGGTGTGCTAAGATGAAATACTGTACTAACTGCTGATCTAATGTACCTTGCCTACTTTGTGCTATGATTTGTCTTTTAAAAAAATGGATAGCTTTTCTCCCTTTCTGAACATAAAGAACATTTGGTTTTTGTAGTTGTGCAGACTAATTCCATTTTGGAAGCTCATCATGAACCTTTTCAATTTTTCAGTTGTAATACTAATAACCTGCAAGCTGGTTCAACCTGAAGAACACTCTTCCTTTTTTATACTTCAAAAGAGCTCGCGGAACCTTACTTGACCTCAGAAAAATCTTCAAAGTGGATCTGGAGGCAGTGAGACAACAAGCAAAACTTTTGAGGTAAACATTAGCACTTATTTGAAGAGCCTCTTCTCCATCAGCTTAAGAGAGAGTGATTGAGATAAGATGATTTCTGGGAAAGACTCTAAGGCTTACTATTTTTCTTAATAATTGTTTTTGCTTTTTTGAGGTATTTAATTAATTTTCTTAAGTTAATTTTTCAGTGTGCTTGGAATAATCAATATTCTCAGATTTTTATCACTAGCTTCTTGGCTACAGTCCCTAAATTCACTGCATCTTGATTTATGCTCAAGCATGGGTGGCTGTGAGATGAATTTTCATTTTTATCAGCACTGGCTTTAATTATAGGATCTATTTTGGTTTTGGTTTTCCTAGTCAGGATTCATATTCTTAGGAACACGCCCTTTCAAGAGAAAATGTTTTTATTCTCCAAAATATTTTGTGCTTATTCAACCTTATTCTAGCAAATTTTAACTTATGATGGATTGAATAATGTATGTGTGTTTGTGTGTGTGTATGTGAGAGAGGGGAGTGGCGGAGGGGGAGAATCACTGCAGAATCTGAAATATCATTATTAAATAACAAAATGACATACACATGTATGTATGTCTACATACATATATATGTATATATACCAATGCTAAAACTAAAAAGGGTGTATGTTTAAGATTACTGAATCAACCTTGACTTTAATTTTTCAATATTATTTGTTTATGGGTCTATTCTTTCTAATGCTCACTTAGTTGCATGTGTGTATTCTGGGAGCACTTGAGATCTACTGTCTCGGCAAATTTCCAGTATACAATACAATATTAGTAACTATAGTCCCCATGCTGTACAGTAGATCTCTAGAACTTATTCATGGCACATAACTATACCCTTTGACCAACATCTCCCTATTTCCCTTACTTCCTCCCTCTGGTACTCTGGTAACCACCATTCTACCTTCTCTTTCTATGAACTTGACTATTTTTAGATTCTACATATAAATGATATTATATAGCTTTTTCTTTCTATTTCTGGTTTATTTCACTTAGCATAATGTCCTCCAAGTTCTTCCATGTTTTTGTAAATAGTAGAATTTCTTTTTTTTAAATATACAGATAACTTCTTTATCCATTTATCCAATGATGGACACTTAGATTGTTTCCATATTTTGGCTGTTGTGAATAATGTGAGTGCAGATGTCTCTTTGAGGTAATGATTTAATTTCCTTTAAATATATATTAGAAGAGAGATGATTGGGTCATATGGTGGTTCTATTTTTAATTTTTTGAAGAATCTCCATACTGTTTTCCATAACGGCCATACTATTAAGATTTTTACGGTGGAGATGTGCAATAAGAAGTGGAATATGCATCTGCTTTAGAGAGGCCTGGCCAGTAATATAAAGAAGGGTGTGATGAGCACATGTAAAGAGTATTTAAAATTACCCCAATAAAAAAGCAAATCCAAGAGGAGCATGTAGAAACCAAAGAAAATCAAGAATGACACAGCACCAGTCATCTACCTATCTCCTATTCTTAGATCACAGGGTTTCTTGTTTCCTTAAGACTAAATTAATTCCCAGCTTCCCAATGACACCTGTGTGATCACCAATACCTTAGCCACTCTCTCCTTTCAGGATGGTTGGGGTTACTGTGATTTTGTCATCAAAATCTTTAAAGATGAAAAGCATATTTCTTTGTGCCTAACATAGTCTTTTGCACAGATCAGTATTCAATAAGTGTCTGTGGATAAAAATAATGACTACCCATTTTGACCATCAGAAAATGCAGGCTAATAATAGACAAGGAGCTTTGGCAGATGCAACAACCAAAATCACTGTCATCCTACTTTGTTTATTAAGGAAGAAAAGGGTTCAGAATTATCCATGCTCTGAGCTTAGCCACAGCAACACAGACTGCATAAAAGAAACCAGACATTCTTTTTTATGAGTAGTTTTATAAAAGTTCCAAGCCAGGAAGCAGGTTTTCCCTTAAGACAGGTTGTATTATACAAATCCAAATGCTATATGGAAATTCTGTGAGTGAAACTCTTTCTGGTTATACTTATTCAACTATCCAAATTTAATTAAACCCTCAATCACTTTCCCTGGAACTGAGATAAGAGGAGATTCAATGATCTGTAATATCTGGAATATCCTCTCATTTCCCCCCATTTTTCCCTGATGGGTGCAACATTAGCAATTTTTCCTCCAACCTTTGAGGAGACTGCTGTTTATAAAGGAAAAACTGCGTTCTTACTGGTAGAGAAATTATTTCACAGTTTATTTCCTTCGGAATTCTCAGGTGAATACCAGGGAATACTGGTGATTTATAGTATTTGAGTTCCTCAAAGTTACTCAAGAACTGAATCCTTAGAGGCTGATACACACCTGAGTTTCCCATAAAGAATATTTGTGCTGTAGAAATGTAAGGATTCCAGCCTCTATCTACCATGTTAGAACATATACCAAACAAGGTTTTTCACTAAATGTGGTCTCTCCTGTGATCTTTGGCCACACAAAACTTAAATATTAGAAACTTATTTTCATTTTGTTTAATGAGATTTTACATTTGCATATGATTTTAGGGTCCAAAAGAGCTTGTTCAGAGTTCAGACTCTTGCCCTATGTTCGGATCTTACCACTCAGTCTGGTGAGGCAAACCCTTGAAATTAGGAGTGATAGCTCCCAGAACACGGCAGGGCTCCAGGACTTTCTCAATACTGGTGATGACTCATATTGGATAGTGGAGTGGACGTGTGTTTTTGTTGTTGTTTCTACCCAGCCTCCATATACTCTTCTTCTGAAAATAACCCCTCACTGTGAGAGGGTCACCCCCATCCCTACTTTTGGTTCATGTTGCTCAGATGGAGCTGACCTCACCACTTGGCCCCAGGAGTTGGGAGAGCCTGACATGGGCCAGTAGGAGCACCGACTATGCTGGCCCCAGTGACTGACTTAGAGATGGCATTCCTTCAAGCCAGACTAAAAATCTCAACCCTGGTTTATAGCCGGGAAGTCCTTCACATGCTGTTCAGATGACTATTCTGGAAGATCACCTCATATTTCTTGGCTGTCCTCTTATCACTTTTCTTATGATCAGGATTGAATCCAAACTTACCTTGGCTCATAAAGCCATTGTGATCTAACTCCTGCCTACCTCATTCATCTCATTACCTGATATTTCTTCACACTCACTACCTCAGCACCTTGAACACAGTTATGTTGATTCCCTTCTTAGAAGCTGTGCATTTGCTCTTCTTTCCCCTTGCATCACTCTTTCCCTAGATTATACCTGGCTACATTTTTAAAAATAATAATGCATGTCTAAGTCAAATGCCTTTTATAAAAATAGGATCTTCTGGATGATAAAACAAAGTAGCCATCATATTTACTTTCCACCACATTATATACATTTCCTCTAATATCTTCTTCATGTTAACTGTCGAAGCCCAAATTACTTATTTATTTACTTCTTTATTTTCTCTTGTATCAACAGAACATACGTTGTTTGAAGGCAAAAACATTAATTATCTAGGCCACCATTGTACATGTCCCCTATTCCATACATATCAGGCTTTCAATAACTATTTGTTGACTGACCAAGGATCTCCCTTTTGCTGGGCTTGTTAAACTGCCAAAATGTCAGCCAGAGTCTGCTAGTGTCAAACTGTTGGCCAATAAGACCAGAACAGGGGAAAGGAAAGCTGAGAAATGCAAAGAGACAGATTTCCAATAGTATAACCAAAGCCATATACCCAGGGATGTTCATTATAAAAGCCAATAAATTCTCCTTTATGCTTAATTCACCTTTAGTTAGGTTTCTGTCACTTGTAACCAACAGAGTTCTAACAGAGAAGTATGTGAAAGGTCTTGGAAAAAGCAAAGCACCATGCTCATGTACTCTGCGTTCCTGCACAATATCCATGTCCTGTCATACTACATGTGTTTCTCTTTTTCTGTCTTTGGCCAGAATTTAGTTATCTGACAAGGTGACAGAACTTATGTGAAGATATGCAGGAAATTTAGCAGTGAAAAATTATTTGCAATGTATCTACAAACACAACCTCTATAACTAGTTTGATTGAGGGAAATCATTTCATGATGCCTATGTATATCAAAACATGTTGTACACTTTAAACTTATATAAGGCTTATTTGTCAATCATACCTCAACAAAGCTGGAAAAAATTTTTGAAAAAGGAAACAAACATAAACTATGTTTGAAGGTAGTCAGAATAACTGACTATATTATAGTCCACAGTATTTTTATCAATGTGTTTAGTTTAAAAGATGAATTTGGAGGGTACCTCTCCTTCTAGGCATAACAGAGTAGCTGTACTAGACTTGTGTTCACAATGTAAGTAGCTATAAATACACACAAATACCAGACACCACACAAATACCAATACCACAATACTGCACACAAACACATAACACTGAAACACTGCACACCCAACACATATATCACCCATAACAGACACCACATAAACCACTCACACACTGGAAAAAATCTATAAATAAACAAAAATTAATAAAAAATAAAAATAGATAAAATATGTGAGACAACTTTATTTTAAAGGAATTGAACAACAAGCAGCACAGCATTAAACTCCCCATGAGAAGGGAAACACATAAAATAGGAATCATGGTTATACCTGCTGCGAACCAGGGAGAAGAAGCCCATGTAGGGTAGGGTTACACTATGCTAAGGAGTCAGATATTAGGACTGCCAGTTTCTTAAGTGGCTGGAATTTGTAGGGCAGGATACCTGAGAAGAAAGCTGCAAGGGGTGGTGGGAGGTGGGATAAAGAGTGCATGAGATTCAATAATTATATAAAATATAAGTGGACCAAATACTTCAATTAAAGGGTAGAGATTTTCCAGTAAAAAGATCTAGCTATTTCCATCTACAAGAAATCTACTTTGAATATAAAGACAAAAACAATTTGAAAATGAAAAGGATAAGAAAAATATGCCAAGCAAACAATAAGCATTAGAAATATGGAATAGCCATTTTGATATAAGACAGAACAGACTTTGAGACCAAGAGTATTGCCAGTGATATCTCTAAATTTAAAACCATGAGTTTATACTGAAATTTTAAATTCTAAGCCAAGCCCATAGGGTACCTTTCTGTATTTATCACTCTCCTCTCCAAGAGTGAGAAAACTGGCTTCCATTCCCCATCATACATTACTTATTTGCTCAAACCTACCCAGAATATAGCTTCAAAATAACTAACAAATATTATGATGAAAAGCAAGCCTACAGAGGCAGGAAATATACAAAATGATCTTGGAGCATCTAGTAGGTCCAGAATATAAGGAAGTGCTCAAAATCAAACAGACAAAAACCACATTTATAGGAGTACATCAAAGGGACAGAGGAGCCATCTGAAAGAGCTTCCAGGGGGACAAACTAGAACAATCTGAGCAGAAAAATAAAGTAGTATTGGATTATAACCCAAAGTACAAAGTAAATATCCATGAATCCATACTGATATAAATAAATAAAAAATGAGGGAAAAGAGACAAATCTACCATGAAAGAGTTCCAAATAATTTATGTAGATACTCCACCCTCAAGGAAAGAGAAAACACTGTGGGCTTTGTGTAATGACTTCCTTCGAAAGAGAACAGTATAGAAGGAGTCAGGCAGGAGGTGGGGGATAAACTTACTGTGAAGAAACCTGATAAGCAGTCATTCTGCAACACAACCAAGGTCAATATCAATAGTGAAAAATTATATTGTCAGTATGTACCCTGGATATGATATGACAAAGATGTCATTTTATCTGTGGTCCTCCTCTAAAAAACAGAATCCAAGTCTATTTATTAGAAAAACATCAGATAATGGAGGAAGACAGGAGAAACAAGAGGAAGGAAAGAAAAGGGATCACCCCCTAGAATCTGGGATGAAAGAAAAAAACAAAGAAATGAAGGAAAAGTCAGGAGAGAATAGTTGAATAATGGATCTCTCTTTGGCTTTCAGGGCCTTCACCAAAGCACCACTTTCAAGCATTAGATGTTATTTGGACTGAGGTCTTCAACATCAGTGTGGGAGAAGAAGGACTTAGAACCATGTAAGCCTGACTCCCAATCCTACTCTACCCTTCCCAGCTGAGTGCATTCAAGTACTCTCTACCCCCAAAGTGGGGCTCGAACTCACGACCCTGAGATCAAGGCAGCCAGGTGCCCGTGTTTTAAAATTTTTTTAATTAAAATCTACTTAACTGGTACTAGAAAAATAATGAACTTTAAAAAATAATTTAAAAAAAAAGAAAAAAACATTAGACAAATGCCAACAGAGGAACATCCTATAACATACCTGACCAGTATTTCTCAAAACTGTCAAGATCATAAAAAATGAGGAATCGATGAGTAACTGTCACAGTCAAGAGGAGCCAAAAAGACATGACAGCTAAATGTAATGGGGTACCCTGGATGGGACCCTAAAACATAAAAAAGAACATTAGGTAAAGGAAATCTGAATAAACTGTTAATTTTAATGAACATAATGTATCCATATTGGTTCATTAATTATAACATGTACCATAATAATGAAAGTTATTAATAATAGGGGAAAATAGGAATGAAACACAAGGGAATTTTCTGTATTATCTTCTCAAATCTTCACAATTCTTTTTGTAAATCTAAAACTGTTCTAAAAAATAGTGTCTATCAAAAAACAGATTTAGTACTGATTACTAAATAAATCTCCCTAAGCATGAAAAAAAGCTTTTCTAATCCTTCTGATTATTTCTCCCATCTATAAAGTAGAAAAACAATACCTACATATTTTCTATAATTAAGCAAAGCTACTAACCTAATATTCAAATTTGTTGAAATGAAGAAAGATTATATACATATACACATATGTATATAATATCTTTGCTCTCTCTGTGGAGAAGTCACGAAAGTAATAACACACGAGAAGCAATAAGCATACCTAGTGACTGGCCTCTAAATTACATTCGATTCTAAAAAGCAACAAGTCTCCTTGGAAAAAAGATTGAATCTGGGGTTCAAATATAAGACAATTCTGAAACATTTTTCTGTACCAAAAAATAAGGAAGCAATCAAAGATGACGAGAAAGTAAGTATCAACAGGTCATGGGAGTGAGCTTGAAAGAATCCCCCTGGCCAAATATGAGTGAAATTGAGCCTCAATATAAATAAGGATATAAACTATTTATAGTAACATTAAGTAAAATAAGAATCTATGACTCCATACTGATGTAAATAAATAAATCAGTTTTCCTTACAGTAGAATGCTAGCTAATAAATACAGAGAAATGACAGAATTTAAAAAAATCATCACTGGGTACTAAAATTAGTTTGATGAGGAATAGATATTTACATAGATCAAAGTAAACCTCACAAATTACTTACAAAGGGGAACAGAGAAATTTTACAGTGTGGAAACCAAGAAGACACCATTGTAACCAAGTGATCAAGGTGAATATTGTCAACATTGGGACAAATGGACATCATATGACATATGAAATGATGTATCAAAGAGGACACAACATTGTCTAGCATTCCTGCCAAGAATACTTACCTTGAATTTAATCAAGAAAAAAAATCAGAAATACAAAAATCAAGGTACATTTTATAAAAATAACTCATCTTTAAATTATATCAGTGTCAAGAAAGGCAAAGTCTGAGGAAATATTCCAGATTAAATGAATTTAAAGGGCCATGACAACTCAATTCAATGTGTGATTCTGGATAGGCTCTTGGGCTGGAGAAGAAAATAGCTATAATAGACCTATTGGCAGAAATGGTATAATTTGAATATTATTTTGGATGATGTAATAGTATTTTGATCAAAACTAAATTTCCTGATTTTGATAATTACACTGTGGTTATATAAGAGAATGTCCTTGTTCTGAATTCTGCCAACAATCTGAATGAATTTGGAAGTAGAGTCTTCCCTGGGGCTTTCAGTAAGAACCTGGTCTGTGTTAATACTTTGAATTCAATCTGGTGAGATCCTAAGTAGAGAACTCAATTGAGCCTGTTTGGATTTCTGACCTTCACAATTGTGAGCTAATCAAGAGGTATTATTTTAAGCCATTAAGTTTGTGGCAATTCATGATGCAGCAATAAAAAGTGAATACAACCCTGCATACATACACATACACACCACAGAAACATATACATATACTGTCTAACACACAAATAACCTACTAACATGTACGAAATGTATCTGTAACAAAGTATTGAATCAAGTAGTTTTGAAGTCAAGCTGGCATAAATAGGTAAAAATCAGAGTGGTTAAAACATTATTCCCTTTAAGATTATTTAGGACAAACTTCAATTCAGGATGGAATTTCTGTGGTGATAAAAGATAGTCTTCAGAAGGAGAAGAGCCAAAAGGATACACCCCTTCTTGATCCTAAACACACAAAATAAGACTTCCTGAGAGCACTTAAGCAGAACACACATTCACAGCTATGTCTGGAACCAGAGACTTTTAGGGAAGGTGGGAAAGGAAATGGAGATGGGCATATGAAAGTTTGAAATCAGATGAGAGGCTATCTTAATGCCATGGTCAAATTAGACAAGTAAACGATATTTTGATTTATACTGCATTCTATTCCCAAGGTTTCAAAAAGATTCCATGGCTATTATCACATTTATCCTCACAATGACTTTCTGGTCCTTCATTCCTTCTTAAAAATCTAATTTAAAAGAACGTTGGCTCTCCCTTGACCATAGGATGAAATCCAAAAAGCTCTTTCTAGGGCAAAGAGATTTTACAACAACCCACGTCTCTAGTCTTATATTCCTGCCCCTCCCCCCCTCACCCTGTAGATACAAACCATAGGACACGTCCTCCAGTGATGATCTTGATGATTAATAATGCCTTCCTGCCTTTTTTTGAAGGTTATATCTCTGCCTCAAATGTCCTTCTCAATTTTATCATCGTGGTAAATCCTCACTTATCCTTCATGACGCAGGAAATAGGGGTTCTGATTTGCATCAGGTCTCCTGGAGAGCAATGATTCCAAGTGTGGAATGAACTCCTCTTTGCTCCTAGTTTATTATGCTATCCATTCTAGATTAGATTGCTACTCACAGCGGGAAAGTTACACAAAAGCAGTTAGAAACCTAATCTTAACATACTCTGAAGATTGCTGGGCAAAAATGAATAAGTAAGTAAATGAATCAAGTAAGGAGACAATATTGGGATAGGAAACTTGAGGGTAAGTTGAGTTGAGTTTGATCATTCAATCTTCCAGAACATTTAGAGTTGATTTAGAGATGGTGAGGATTGCTTCCAGCCTCATTTTTTGGTTCCATCAAGATGACTATTTTTCAATTCTCCCTTTATAAACAACATTATTGGGATATAGTTCACATACTAAAATTCACTCACTTAATGTGTACAGTTCAATGACTAGTATATTCACAGACTTATGCAACCATCACCACAATCAATTATAGAAGATTCTTAATTCCTTTTTTTTTTTTGCTTTTCTTTGATTCTACTCTTTGCTCTTTATTCATTCATCTAGTCAATCATATAAGAGATATTTAACCAGCCAATGTAAATTATTAAGAAACTTTTGTATGTAATATGTTCTAGTTACAATAAGAGATAAATCCTCTAATGGGGAAAGTACAGATATAAAACAGATCTATGCAAGGACATAAGCAAGGGTACCCAACCACTGAAGATAGTCAGGGAGGTGACTGTAGAAAGAAGTGAAGTCTACACAGAGACCTGAAGGATGGAATGGAGATTGTCAGATGATGAGAGGCAGACAGAGATAAGGCATTCAGAGAAGAGGGCTCTAGGCATGAAGAATGCTGTCTGCTAAGATCCAAAGGGAGATGGAAATGGTGGATGCAGGGAGCTAAAGAGAATCTAGCCTTCTCTGCCTATAAAATTTCAAGTCATTTTTTAACATGAGTGTTCATAGTAGCTTTACTGGCAATATTCAATAACTGACAACAATTCAAATACCCAACAGCAGGTGAGTGGGTGAATTATTTTGGGATATTCTTTCAATCAATGGAATACCATCCAGCAACATAAAAAATGAACTATTGGTACAAACAACAACTTGGAGGGAATACATAAAGCCAGATCAAAAACAAAGAAAGAAAAGAGTAAGCATGGCATAATTCCACCTATGTAAAATTCCAGAAGATGAAAACTAATCCATAGTGACAAAAAGTAGATCAGGAGTTATCTGGGGACAGAAGTGAGTGGTAGGTAAAAATCACAGAGAAGCATGAGAAAACTTTCAGTTGTAATAAAAATGTTCACTATTTTGATTATGGTTATGGCTTCAAGGGTGAATACATAGGTAAAATTTATTAAATTCTATCACTTAAACATGTACAGTTTATTGTATGTCAATTATATCCCAACAAGGTTATTTTTTTAAAAATGTCTCTATTAGGATAATAAATTATATTATTTCCCTATTAATAAACGACCTGGCTTCTAGAGAGTACTTAATTAGTGTTCGGTAGTAGTTTTACTGTTAGTACTAAAATATTATTATTAGTATAATCCTACCTGCCACAGTCATAGAGGCCCAGGAATGAGGCTAGTTCTGGACTGCAGATAGGCCCAGCCGAGAGTGGGGGGCCTAGGAAGACACTACAGTATAGTACAGGGCTAAGAGCTTGAGTTTGGGGTTGGAGCAGCCTGGGTTAAAATCCTAGGTCTGCCATTTATTAACCAAACTCATATGTCATCCCTCCTTTAGAAGCCTTATCTGATTCTTTCACTAAAAATAAATGATAACCTCTTCCGTGTTCTCTTAGCAATAAAACAGTAAGGTGTGGGGAGAGGGGAACTCTATTCTATGTGAAGTACCATGCAGTTAGAAGAATGAATGAAATAATGAAAAATTATCTTCATTTTACCTCTTTATCTGAAGAATATATACTTAAATCTTTGTTTTTATTATAAAAATAATGCCTACTTGTTATAACATAGCTATAAATATTATAGAAACATCTAATATAAAAAATTAAAAGGCTCCTTTCTCCTACAACCCCAGAGTGAAGGGGTGAATCACCGTTTACACATTCAAGTTATCTCAATCCCTAAGAAGAATCATGTCCCAAAGAAAGCAGAAATAATCTGGAAGTCAGAGAGATAAAATATTTTATAAGAAAAAGAATGACTATGTTTCCCATTACAAATAATTTAAGTAAATGTTACACTGAAGTAATTTCAAATAACACATAACACCTCTCTTAAGTTAATGACAGTGGAATTAGGAAAGCTTTCTCTAATTAGTGTCATTTTTTAAAAGCTCACTGTTTTCAGTTCAGCAAAAATCTTTAAGACAACATCATATTTTTCTAAACCTAGAATCAAGCCTTTAAATACTTTTGGACAAGAACTTCCTACAAATATATAAGTGAACCAATTCACTTGGAAATTGGCTGCATTCTTCTAGGGGATATTACATATCAATTCATCTTATTAATTTATCTATCTCGGTGTTCCCAAAAGTCATTAGAATTATAAAATGTTAAGGCATAAAAGAAACTTTACATGTTATTTGTTTCCAGTTTTCTATTTTACACATGAGAAAACTAGATCCTAGAGAGATAATGATCTGATCAAACTCACACGGCAGTTGGTGGCAATACTTGATCTAGAATCCTAAATTCCTAATACCCAGTTTCAGTGCCTTTTCTCAATAAGCTGTCTCCCTCAGAGAACAGGTTCCTGAAGCCAGACCATGAGTTAAGTGTTTCCTCCCAAGGGCGTCTTTGATAGGGAAATTGACACCTACTCATGTTTTTCTGTTTTAAGACTAGTCTAATTACAACTGGTGCATAACAAATTACCCTGTAATGTAGTGGCACAAGACAACAATCATTTTATTTTGCTGATGATGTTGCAGTCAGGAATTTGGGAAGGGCTTATCTGAGCAGATGGCATGTGGAATCCCTTGTGTTGTTACAGTCAAATATAGGCTGGAGCTGCAGTCAACTGAAGGTCTACTGGGCAGTTCCTCCAAGAGAATGTGCTCACACGAATTTCAGTTGGTGCTGAAGGCCAGTGAAAGCTCAGTCGGAGTTGCTGGCTAGACTATCTACACAGAGTCTTGCCAGCATGGTAGACTCAGATGTTCTCACATGGTAGCTGACCTCCCCCAGAACAAGTGTCCTGAGTCAATCAGGCAGGAGCTACAAGGCCTTTTCAGAATTATGCAACATCACTTCTCTAAAGTTATGCAACGTTGCTTCTATTGCATTCTATACTTTACAAGCAAGTTACTAAGGCCAGCTTAGATATAAAGGACAAGAGGGAACCCACCTCCCAGTGTGAATAGTTGCAAATAATTTGTAGACATATTTGAAAATAGCCACATGATGACAGATTTGAAAACAGCCACATGGTGACAGAGGGAGAAATCTCAGGTAGGGGAAAAGATATGATATAAAGATATAAGAATTGGACAGCCACCTATACCCACCAAAGAAACTTTGGAAAATAGAACATATATCCAACTTTTTGTTTATCATCCAACAGTCTACAATGGAAAATGTAATTAAGAGTCATCTACCTCAGCTTTGCCTCATTCCCCACACAATGGGATTGACATTTAAGATAAAGTTCCAAAAAGGAGATGCCTAGAAAGCAAAATAATAGTCTTCAAAGTCAGGAACTTGGGTTGCAAATCAAATATTTCACATTTGAGCTAATGAAGGACCAAAGAGACCTTTTATTGTTCCCCCAATGAGCCTGGTGAATTAAATTTTATGGAACTTGTTGGAGAGCTGTGGCTCTGCCTTTTTAACTTGATTTGTATGGCACTCTGCAGAGCCCAATATATAGATTACTGCTTAACAAATTTCAGATGATAAATGATAATTTAATTGGAACAGAGGAGTCAATAAATGTCTTAGGAATATAAAAACACCAAAGATAACTTAGTAAAGACTGCTAAGAGTTCAAGAGTTACGATGAATAAGGGAATATTTTCAAGCAATTGTGGTTTCAGAAGACAAAAAAAACTTGGAACAATTTCTAAGAGTACTGCAATGGCCACAAATACATCTTAGTATTTTAAATTATATTGAGAAAAATGATGTAAAGATTAAAGGAAACAATCAGATATTTATGTGAGAATCCATCAGAATGCTGAATTTAAAAGTCTTCTCCAGGGGCGCCTGGGTGGCTTAGTCGGTTAAGCGTCTGACTTTCGCTTAGGTCATGATCTCGCAGTTCGTGGGTTCGAGCCCTGTGTCGGGCTCTGTGCTGACTGCCAGCTCGGAGCCTGGAGCCTATTTCGGAGTCTGTATCTCCCTCTCTCTCTGACCCTCCCCTGTTCATGCTGTCTCTCTCTCTCTCTCTCCTAGAAATAAATAAAAATATTTTTAAAAAAATTCTTCTCCATTTCTTAAACTTTTAAAAAAGAATATGATATTTAGAGGTAGATTGGAAAATGGTACAACATAAGAAAGGTATAATTTCTCATACCTAGAGAAGAACTATTTGTAAAAGTCATAAAACTATTTCCCCTCTGCAAAACCTTACTTTTGTCAATAAAGATATAAAATTTCCAGATTCCAGAAGGTTGATTTAAATTATTGTACATATAAATTATTTAAATTAGAGTTTGAGGGTTGCATGGTCCCACACTCAAAAACTTAAGAAGTTAAAAATCAATGATTTATCATTTCTTTATCATTCTGTGGAATGGCTAGTGGTTCTTTTACCGGGCCCAGCTGGGTTCACCGACATGACTGCATTTTAGACTGCCAAGGAAAAATCAAGACAGCCTCACTCACATATATGGTACCTTGGTGCTGGCTGTGGGTTAGGGCTTCTTGGTCCTCTTGCATTTGGCCTTTGCGGCAGACAGAAAAATGGTCTTCAAAAGATATGCGTGCTCTAATCCTCAAAATATGTGAATATGAATATGTTACCTTACATGACAAAAGGGATTTTGCAAATGTGATTAAGTTAAAGATCTTGAGTGGGAAGTGTATCCTAGATTATGCAAGTGGACCCAATCTAATCACAAAGGTACTTATAAGAGGCAGGCAGGAGGGTCACAGTTAGAGACGGAGGGGTGACAGCAGAAGCAGAGGTCAGGGTGATGTGAGAAAGGAACAACCAGCCAAGGAATGCAGGCAGTCTCTAGAAGCTGGAAAAGGCAAGGAAATGGATTCTGCCCTATAAACTCCAGAAAGAACTCAGCTCTGCTGACCCATTTTAAATTCACTTTGAGAATTGCAAGATAATAGATTTGTGTTGTTTCAAGCCATTGCATTTGTGGTAATTTGTTACAGCAGCAATAGAACACTAATACAGCCTGGTATCTTACTAGACTCTTCCAGATCTCAAAGTAGTGTTCCTATGAGCCAGCCCCATCACACAAGCCCTTGTCAAACTTCCTATGAGAAGTCCCATTTGCCAAAGCATGTTACATGGCCAAGCCCAGAGTCAATGTGAGAGGAACTTTGATTCTTCTCTTGATGAGAAAAGTGGCAAAGGCTCATTGCTTGAATATTTGGATGTAACTATTAAGCAATCAGTTACTTAAACAATCTAATGACTGCTTTGGAGGAAACTTTTTATGTTTTATGTGAGTAGCTTGGATTGTGCTTTGAAATCTTTTAAAAAAATTTTTTTAATGTTTATTTATTTTGAGAGATGGAGTGTGAGCAGGGGAGGGGCAGAGGAAAATCTTAAACCATTGATTCAACTTTTAGCCTGATGCTTCAAGTTTAGATCTTCATCTGTCAAATATTCCATAATGCCTACACCATCACTACCCCATCACAGTTTAAGTTCAGATTATGACCCTTGTTCTTCTCTGCCCTTACTTTCCACCTTCTCCTCGTAACTGTTTTTCTCTTCCTTTCTTTTCCATTCTAGCACTACTACCAAATGAACTTCTCAGATTGCTGAGCCATTGGAACATCAGTGTTTTATTGAGTCTGTAATGTCTTCAAGCCTTTCTTTCCCTTGGAGAAAGTTACTTTACTTGCAATTTTATGTGGCAAATAGTTCCTGTGACTCAATCCTGAGATATTCATTTGCAGGAAATACAATGCCAAATGCCAAGGCCAAGCAGCAATTATTATTAGGCATCTTCTTCTGTGTCTTTCAACCTGAAGGATGGCACTTGTTGAAGGCATTTTTAAAAAGACAGAAAGAAAACTCCCTCAATGTTCTTCAAATTTGCATTTTGCTTCATCTTTTAAGTGAAAAATAAAATACATTAGAACTCTCACATCATTAACAGAATGTGTGGGTAAACTTAAAATTAGCATTTAAATACATTCAAGAACAAAAATTTTTGCAAAATTTGCAAGTANGAGAAAGTGAATAGTAGTTTCTTGCCAAAAATCATTGAAATTCAATTCATATATGTTTTAATTGTCACCTTTGTTTATTTTTAAAGCTTATATTCATGCAAACATAGAAGTGTGAGTTTCTTAAAAAAATTTATCAGTTTTCTGCATATAATTTTTACAAATTAGGTTACTTGGCTAACTGATAAAACTTCATGCGGGTTTCATCAAAGTCAAAAGGAAGGTACTTTTCGGGCAAAGCATGTGGCCAGGCCAGGCCAGGCTGACTAACAAGGGCCTTAAAAGGGCATGATTCGGAAATGAATTTACCGTAACCAGTGGCCTAATCCTCAGGTTTACAATTCCAGAAACCAGATTTTAGCTTTTTCCCAAATGATCCCCAACTTCTTATCAATGATCTTCCTTCTTGGTATTGGTAAGCTTGACATTGAATCAAAAGACCCTCCTGAGCATAGGATTTGAGCAACAAAAAGCAGGTTCTCAAGAGTCCTGACACCATGATGAAGCCTGATCAAACATGGCTGACCCTGGACAGCATTCGCCTGTTTAGAGACCTGAATGTCAGTGTCTCTCAGATTCAGAAATGAACAACTCCTATCGTTGGCTCCTTCTCTAATCCCTGTGTTTCTAGATGCTGAGTTTCAACTTCTCCATGCTTGCTTTCTTTAAATATGTCGATAGTATTGATTAAGCCATAGTGTAGTGAAGGATGCACTAATATGTTCCATGTGTCACTACTCTACTCTCCCTTCCTACACAATTGCTCATTTGAAAACAATCCCTCTTCCCCACTAAATCTTGCTCAGCATGGCACACCAGAAAGCTACTTCCAATCAATTTGAGCTCTTACATAAAATGAAGCCTAATGTGTTTGCCACCTCTGGTGCAGAGGCTCTTTTTAGGGACCTAGGAGACTCTCTGTTCTTGTCATTAGGTGCTTATTTCATTTGACCATGAATACAGCTGTGTTCTAGCTTTGTAATGGTGACCAAAGCAATGGATTCAAGTCCTTATGACCCAGTTAGTTTTTCCCTGTCTCATAACTACGAATTTCCTCCACAAATGTGCTGTCAAAGGGAGCCAAGTCTTAGTGGATTAACACAGGTTCATATGATTGCAGGAATACAATACACTTGTGTTTCCTTGTCTAAGATCTGTTATCCTCACTAGATCTTAAGCATACTGAGAAGGACTGTGCCTATAGCATTAACTCTTGTATCTTCAGTGCTGACATACAGGGGTTCAATATATCTTTAGTAAGGACAAAAAAGCTTGTCTAACTGGATGAAAGAATAAAATATTTCCAAGCCTGAACCTGCAAATGGTGGATCATTATTGTATACATCTGTATACGAAAGTCTTCTAGATATGAGGGATATTATCAAAGATATATTTAATTCTCACATTACAGAACCTAGTTATACAGCTGTTTTTCTGTCCAACTTGTTTGCTTTGTTTGCTTTTGTTTGTAGTGTTATAAGAATATCACCAGAAAGAGAAGTTGAGAGGAAACTCAACCAAATTCTCTTTACTGCTTCCTTTTCCCCCACTATTCTCATAATAATACTAATGGCAGAAGAGTTCCAAACTGTGTGTCAAAAGCAGCTTTGGGAATTATATTTTATTTCATTTGACAAGAATTTTCAAGATGCTTTTTTGTGAAACCATCATTTTCTTGGTTGCTGACCCACCCCCAAGCAGCTTTTATTGCAGTTGAAGTGATGAGGTTTACATAAAAACAATTTTGAAAAATAATACAATGTGTAGTCACAATCCAAATGTGTAATTGAAGCAATAAACATAACCAGAAAATATTGAGAAGAAACATATTCTCTACACACCTTGAAGACTGGAAAACATCATTTTTGTTCATGCTGATGTTGTACACAAGACTTGGCATATTGCCTTACATAAACTAGATGACCCTGATTATTGTTTGACTGAATGAATTGACAAATGAATACTAACTAATTTCAGTTTAATGCTCCTTAAATTCTGACAAAGTTCTTTGCACATCACTGGGGTTCAGTGTTAACTTTCTGCCCAGTACTACACTTGGTTAATGGCAACACAGTCTCTGGAGTTACCCTAGATTAAGGCTGAGGGGGCTATTCTTGAGTCTCCTGCTCTCTCACCTCACACAGAAAGTAACTCTCCAAATATCTTTTCTATCCTCCTAATAACTCATTAGCCATCAGCTCACTTCTCTCTATCCCCTTGTCATGACCTTGTTGTGACTATAAGGAATGCTCATCCCCACTTCTCCCCTCCTGCCTCATTCCAATCCATTCTGTAAATGCCATCAGAATGGCCAGTCTAAAGAGCAGACATAATCAGGACACTGCCTTTTATAGAACCTTTCATGGCATCTCAGTGATAAAGTAAATTCAAGCTAAGGCAAACTTCTTGGTATATGGCATACAAGACCCACTTTCCCTGCTCTTCCATTGTCATTATTCCATCCTAGATTTCAATCGACTTCTTAAGTCCCCAGGTGACAGCACTCTCTCCCAGCTTAGTTGGGTTAGATTCTTTTTCTCTCTAGTTTAGACTCTAGCTTGGAATTTTCCTCTCCTGACTCTTCCTGGCTCACTCCTAATTGTCCTTGACGTCTCCTTTAGACTTCACTCCCACTAGAAAGCTCATTTGCGATGGTAGTGTCCTGTATTCACTCTTATTGAAGCAACTATTATCTGTCTTAATGCCTATTCATGGCCTATATGTGCCTCATCACTGAGCTATAGGCTTCTTATACTGCCTGGTATGTCTTATTTATGATTGTATCCTTATCCCTACCTCATCGTAGGAATTAAATATACATTTAAGGAAGGAGAAAATGAATGAACAACATGTCTGGCAAAGAACAGAGGTTATTTATTAATTTTTTAAAGTTTATTTTGAGAGAGAGACAGTGCACACACATGTGCAACAAGAGGGGAGGGCAAAGTAGAAGAGAGAGAGAATCCCAAGCATATTCTGCACTGTCAGTTGGAGGAGCCCAATGCAGGGCTTGAATTCCCAAACTGAATCCTGAGATAATGACCTGAGCTGAAATCAAGAATCAGATACTTAACCAACTGAGCCACGTATGCACCCCTGTTTATCAAAAGTAGTCTGTTTACCTATTGTCTTATTACCATTAGAAGCTACAATTCCTAATCCCAGGCATATTTAGGACCTTCTTCAAACAAACTGGTACCAGGACCACACAGTACTGGGAAAGTTCAAAGACCTCCAGGCTACCCTAAACTAACACCGAATCCTCATGTTGCAGATCTGGTTGCTGGACTCCACCACTTCGGCGGAGTGCTTGAGAAGCTATAGGAGAAAAGTGCCCAGGACTGCAATTAGAGTTGAAGGAGTAGAGGAGAAGACAGGGGTCAATGGATCGGTCAATAATCAGTGCATCCTCTTCCCTACCCCCTCAAAGGCAGAATCCAGAGCCTAGCTTAGGAGTGCTGCTTCACCGCCATTCCGATTTTAGACAGTGCACTTCTGCCATCTACTGGTTTCCTTACACTTTCCAAAATGCATTCAACAGAAATGGATTTCAGTGCTGAAAACCCCTCAAAGGCAGAACCAAACCAGAAAGCCAGACTTAAAATAATACCCACATATCATCAAAATCCAAATTATGAATATTATTTCTGTCCCTTTGTCCACGTGGGATCTTTTGATAAGAGACTGTCTTCACCTGTTTTAACAGAATACAAGGTTGAAGGCTTGGGTCCCACAGTAAGTAAAACTGAAAATCACAATTGAGGCTAGCTTTTATTTCACTGGGAAAATAAGAAATGGTTTTAGTTTATCATGAGTTGGATTTTCTTTTCCAATTTTCCCAAAGGATTCTAAACATGTTATGAACACTGCCTAGAAATCATTTTTACCCAACAGTGAACTAGAGAGTTTGAAAACTGAAAGAAAAAGCCAAGAATGTCTCTGCTACTCTTAACACAGAAATGCCAAAAGAGCCAAAATGACACTGCTGAGATTTAACAAGGACAGCATTTCAGGGACCAGGGCTGACAATAGATGAATATGCTTCGAGTTTCCTCATTTCCAAGGGAAGCTGGCTGGTGCTCTTACTGGTGTGTGTGTGTGTGTGTGTGTGTGTGTGTGTGTGTGACAGTATCCCTAAGGTAATTCGTTAAAAAATTAATAGTCCCTGTTTGTTCTGGGGCAGTGAATTGGAATGGATCCAGCTGTACAGGTCACATCAACATGTGAAGGTACAGATCTCATCCACACGGACCGAATGCCTGAACACACTGGTCCTGAAATGATCCTGGAGACAGCAGAGCAGCGGATCGGCCTCGCCCCGCAGAAAGCAACAACAATCTTCACCATTAGCTTGACAAAAACAGAATTTCTCAGAAATTAGATTTATACGTATAACTTAGGTCATGCTTCAATGAAATGACCAACATCTAATGCAAGTGATGGGGCAAAGCTAAACAGTGAGAGATCTTGCACCTTATTTGAAGATTGTTTTCTTCTTTCTAAATGCCCTGATTTTATGTATATCACAGCTTCCAATATTGTAATGTGACCTTCAGCTGGAACTTGATAGCAGCTAACTCACATTTACAAACCCCACTCGTTTCTTTCACAGGATTGCTGTCTCCTCCATAGTCTGGGTTAAAACGTTTGATGTTTGTTAAGGTAATCACGTGAAAGGGGTGGGCCATGTTTGTAAGCCACAGCAATTGTTATACTGAAGTTTAAAGAGTAGAAATGGCTTTTTTTTTTGTTACATGCTTAATTTATTTTGAAAGAGGGAGCACAAGTGGGGGAGGGGCAGAGAGAGGGAGAGACAGAATCCCAAACAGCTTCCATGCCATCAGTGCAGAGCCTGACATGGGGCTTTACCGCATGAATCAGGAGATCATAACCTAAGCTGAGACAAGCAGTCAGATGCTTAACTGACTGAGCTACCCAGGTGCCCTTAGGCAGGTTTCTAAAAAAACTCAGCTAATCCATATGTTTGATATCAAATACAATCAATGCACTTACTAATTACAACATTTTTAGATAAGCTGTTTTACCATGCCATAGTCTTATGAAGAATTACCATTAGGTTGACTGTAAGAGGGATGACACTTGCATTGAGTAAAGAAACCACACTTAAAGAGAAAGCTAAATGCTTCTTTTCTTGTCATTCATCTAGGTTAGGATGTACAAATTCTGGACAAATTATCTACTTTCTCTTTCTGGACAAAAAAGATGATTGATGATGTTCAGTTTTAAAATCACTCATACTCACAAAACACTTTCTTGGAGAAAGTTTCCTTTTTTAAAAAATAAATATTCTTTTCCTTCCTATTTTTTTTTTATTTTATTTTAGAGAGAGAGAGTGTGTGTGAATGAGCAGGGGGAGCAGGGCAGAGAAAGAGAGAAAGAGAATCTTAGGAGGCTCCAGGCTTAGCACAGAGCCCAATATGGGCATCCATCCCACAACCCTGGGATCGTGACCTGAGCCAAAATCAAGAGTTGGATGCTCAACCAACTGAGCCACCAACATGCCCCAAGCGTTTCCTTTTAAAAAATATAAATTGACCAGTCATCTTAGTGGGAAAAATTCTTTCAATAGCCTTACTCCTGTACTGCTTGCCATGAAGCAGGAAAGGCAGAGGAAAATTCCAGGGAGAATATAGAGATTGGGTAAGGTTTTCAGAAAAACACAAAGGGAACCAAAATGTTGCCTAAGTAACAAAGTCCAAGTATGGGAACAGTTTAGGGCTCCTCTGTCACAATAGCAGGCAATTAACAAGTGGGTTAAAAAATGGTTTTATTAAAAATGGCATTCTCCACTTGCAGGCTGTCAAGCATGATGTCTGATTGCTTTTGCAACAACAGAGGTGGTTTTCAAAGAAATGGTGAACTTTTTCTGTGGACACCAGCCACTCCATCCCTCCCCCATAACATCCTAAGGCTGGCTGCCCCGTTTCCAGGGACACAGTGGTGGCTAACAGGGGTTAACTTAGGCAATTTAGGTTTGAATCCCAATTTCACCACCTGTTGGCTACTTGTCTTTGGGCAAATTATGAACGTTCTCTGAGCCTGTTTTCCTTATTTGTAAACTGAAAATAATTATTAGGTTAGAAAATGTAGTTTTTGTTAAGCCAAATTATCAAATACCAGCAGTTCCATTGCTATTACCTAGTAAGTTGTAACTTTCATGGGGCTGGGAACCTACGGAGAAAGCCCACTGTGATACAGACTTCAGTGTTCATTTCTTTTTATTTTTTTTATTTTTTTAAATTCTTTTTAATTTTTTTTTATTATTTCTAGGAGAGAGAGAGAGACAGCATGAGCAGGGGAGGGTCAGAGAGAGAGGGAGACACAGACTCTGAAATAGGCTCCAGGCTCTGAGCTGGCAGTCAGCACAGAGCCCGATGAGGGGCTCGAACCCACGAACCGCCAGATCATGACCTAAGCGAAAGTCGGATGCTTAACCGACTAAGACACACAGGCGCCCCTTCAGTGTTCATTTCTAACTAGCTGAGGGACAAATGGTGACAAGAGCTTACTCAGACAAGAAGGTCCCAACAACACAGGTTCACAATCAACTTCTCTGTCAAGATCGCTGTCAGGTGTGTCAAAAGGCTGTGTAAGTACACACATACACAAAATTTTTAGTACCCTGCATTGGAAGGGTGAAAAAGAATGTTAGAGTATCTAAGAAAGCAGGAATTGCTTCCAGAATGTGATATTGTGGACAGAGTGCTGAACGTAGAATAAGAATACTTAGGTGAAAACCTCTACTCCGCAGTGAACGAGCTGTGTGAGCTAGTTGTGTGCTCCAGTCTCTTTGATTTTCTGCACCTATTCCATACACTGAGAATAATAAAGGGGGGCCTGAAGTGCCACACAGTAACGAGAATTGCACTTACTGTATGCCAGGCACCTTATGCTAATTATCACGTTCCCTCCCCACAGCAATTTTATGAAGAAAGTATTATTGCTAAAATTCCCAGTTCAAAAATGGGGGAACTGGAGCTCAGAAACTTTAAGTTTGAGACACAGAACTTAAAAGGCAGGACTGAGATTTAAACCCTAGCAGTCTAATTCTAGGGTAGGTAGTAATTCTAACTTACTTGCCTACCAACATGCTACATGGATGCTTTTAATCAGAAGGCCTAAATTCTAAGGTAGATTCTATTACTCATTTGCTTCACTGGACCTTGATTTCCTCTGTAGCTAGAAGAGGGGACTGGACTAGAAACAGATTCTAAATGATTTATCTCAAATACCCACCCAGATCATTTTTGTTAGAAGCTTCCAGGAGCATAGTGCTCAGGAAGGTTGCAAAAGCCATCTTGGTCCAGTGGGAAATGGTGCTGTGATTAACCGGTGATGTCTGCCAAGGGCAGGCAGGTGAGGCAGGAAGGCACTTGTAACATATTTGCTATTCCTGGGAGAGATAAGGACCCTTCTGACTGCTATATTTCATTATTCTAGCCTGCATCTTCTCTCACTAGCTGCTGAAAGGGCAAACAAGGGTGGTCTGGTCAACCAAGGACTACCTGATAGAACAGGGCTGTCTAACAGAGTCTCTGCCATGCTGAAAAATGTCCCGTACAGTAGCTACTGGGCATGCATGGCTAGCTGAGAAGCTCCATTTTTAATCTTTTAAAATTTCAATTAATAATATTATAAGCATAAATAGACACATATAGCTAGCAGCCACTATACTGATCCGTTCAGTTTTAGAACAAAGGTCAGTTAGCTATAGATGAAATGGAGGGGTGGGGGACTGGGATTTACCCAGGAAGCTCAAAGTCAGGGAAGGGTAAGGTTTGGCCAAAGGGGATGCTGAGCATGGATTTGGATGTCAAAACTGGTAAGTGATGCCAAATTTAGAGGCAGGTATGAAGAGCAAGTAATTGAGAAGGGATAGAAGGCAAGAGATTAATAATCTCATTTCTTGGCTGTGTAAATCCTGTGCTAGGGGCTCTCTATTAATCCTGAAACAGCAGGGTCTGGGCCTTGGTCATTCGAACACCAATAGTCATGCTCTGCTTGGAACAAATTTGCTCTAGCCTCCCAGGCATCCCTAAGTATCCCTCAGAACATTCTTAAATCGCCACCATTCCTTAGGGTCTTCCTGATAGTAAATGTCCACCCTGTGGCTGGACGAAGCTGTCCCCACGGCTCAGCACCACTGATGCCAGGTGAATTGTCAGCACACTTGGTTTGTAGCTCAAAAGTTCCAAAACAAATCTTTGTTACCAAAAGTCAAATTGAATTAGCTTAAACAAAATAAGGAATTAATAGTATTAGAGCATCTCGTATAAGAATTGAGAATTTGGGCCCCCGGAATGGACATTGCTAGCATTCCGTCAAAAATAAGATTCAATTAGGGGCGCCTGGGTGGCTTAGGCAGTTAAGCGTCCGACTTTTACTTAGGTCATGATCTCGCGGTTCGTGGGTTTGAGCCCTGCGTCGGGCTCTGTGCTGACTGCCAGCTGAGCCTGGAGCCTGTTTCAGTCTGTGACTCCCTCTCTCTCTGACCCTCCTCTGCTCACGCTGTCTCTCTCTCTCTCTCTCTCTCTCTCCTAGAAATAATAAATAAAAAAATTAATAAAAAAAATAAGATTCAATCAGGACTTTGTTCCCAGTCTTTCATTGTCCAGCTTTCTCCTTCCTCTCTTTCCTGCTTTACACATGCCTGCCAAGAACTTCATCCAGTAAGGAAAGGCAGCTTGTGTCTCCCTCTGTGTCCAAGTTTTAAACCATCAAGAAAGGAACCCTGACCCTTCCTGGCTCTGATGCCCCTTCTGACACTATAGTGGGGAGACGTGGGGAGCAGGTCATGTCTGAATATGAGCATTCCTACTAAAAAATCACAGAGTTGGAACGGGGCAAAGAAAGGACAGTTCCCAGAAAAGGGGTTGGGGGGAGGGGTGCTGTGCCAGGAATAAAGGGAAGAGAAGTTAGAAAAAATAAAACAGTAAGTTTACGTTGAAGAGACAGTAGGATGACAGAAATACATATTCATTAGCAAAGGCTTTTTTTTCTTATAATGCAGACAAAGCATGATATGGAACTTTGCCATCTGCACAAGTAGGACTTTTATTTTTCCTTGTTAAGAAACAAAAGAAAAGCAACCCAGATGCCTTAATTACCTTGACTGTGGAGGTGAAAGAGAACCATGCTTTTAAATGAATATTGTATTCACCCTCATTAATTGTATCAGGAAATTGAAGAGACGCTTTCATTTAATATTTGATTACCTCAATACCTATTGAATAAAAAGGTATTTGTGCTTCATTAGCAGTATGTAGGAATAATGATGGATCATTCTAAGTATTATTTCCTTCTTTCTGGATATAATCACTGTATTTAATAAGGAAGAGCCAGGTTCAATAAAGGATGCATCTGTCTTCAAATGATTAATCCATTTTTATAGAACTCACATGCTGGCCATTTCTTTGGGAAACTAGACAAGATATCAAGAAATTACAACTCCCTCCCCACCAGCATTGCTTTTACTAATCAGCTTCAGTGGACTATCTTGGGGCATCATTACAAAGCTGCACCATTTGTCTGTCACGTCCTGAATTAATGCTGCAGGTAATTGGCTACGGGAGCTGAGGTCTCTTTCATCTGCATGCCAAGTCGACTAAAGGGCTTTCCTATGCTGCTTGAAATGTGAATCCCTTGCTTTCATTCCGTTTTGACCCTCCTCCATGGTTACTTTAATTAGGATGTCAAATTGTATCATACTGTAGGGAGCTGAACTTTTTGGATTGTTCCAGGACAGATTTCTCTTGAGTTGGGGCAATTTTTCTTTGTAACGTCATTTCCAATTCCTCTGGGCAGGAGATTAACTAGTCATGTGCATGAACCACAAGAAATGAGGCTAGGACAGTCTGCAGATGCTGTAGATCCCGAGGAAAACATGGAATCGGTAGGAGACAAACACAAGTCCATGCCAAGATGGGCACAGCTGGCTTGAATGACCGAGGACATCTCTTGGAAAGGGAATATAAGCCAAAAAAAAAAAGTCTAAATCTTGTGAATTCCCGTTGTCAGGACATTTTAGCTCCTTAAGAACATGCATGTGACTTATTTATTGCTATATCTCTGAGGACCAGAAAAGGGATAGAAAATATCCCCCATGGCTGACACGGCTAATCACTCATGACACTTTCCTGCTGAGACCACATATAGGCTCAGACGGCTGCAGACAATAACCACCAATTGATCAGAGTTGGCACACAAGATGGAATCCATTTGTAATTCCTGGTCTAGAACATGTAAGCATTTAATGAATACTTGTTGAAGGCACAAACGAAGACGTGTTTCTAGAATCATAGAACTTCACTGCTATTTCCCTCTCTTACATTTAGAGTGCTTTTTTTTTTTTTGTCTTTTTCTCAGTTGGCTTCCAAGGAGTCAGATCCAGTATTCTTCAAGTTTATCATATTAACCTCTTATCTTAGTATCTAAAGCAGGGGTAAAACTATGTTACCCTCAGGCTATGTTTATCCTAGCATTCAGGGACATCTGGGCATGATGTGGGTCTGAGAATTATATCCTAAAACATGAGATTTGAGGGGTGCCTGGGTGGCTCAGTCGGTTAAGCATCCGACTTCAGCTCATATCATGATCTCAGGGTTCGTGGGTTTGAGCCCCACACTGGGCTCTGTGCTGACAGCTAGCTCAGAGCCTGGAGCCTGCTTCAGATTCTGTATCTCCCTCTCTCTCTGACCCTCCCCTGCTCATGCTGTCTCTCTCAGAAATAAATAAAAAATTAAAAAAAAAAAAAACCAACATGAGATTTGACAAATAAGTTTTGATCTAAGGCAATTGGCCAAAATAGAAGGGAGGTAAGATCTTGAGTATTAAATTTGTCACTCCAGTAATTTCCCAGCCTAGTCTCATGCCAACTTCTAAGGTCAAGTGGGCTACAATGGAGGTTCAATAAAAACACAAAAACCTAAGGCACAGCATAGGGAATATAGTCAATTGTATTATAACAGCCTGTTTGCTGAGAGATGGTAACTACACTTGTGGTGAGTACAGCCTAACTCACACGGTTGTCGCATCACTGTTGCATACCTGAAATTAAAGTAACATTGTGTGTCAACTATACTTCAATAAAATAAATAAATACAGTAAATACCTTAGTTTGAAAGCATAATGCATTCTGGAAACATGCTTGTAATCCAAAGCACTTGTGTATCAAAGCGAATTTCAAGAACCACTGGCCGAGCTGTGATCATGTGATGCTCGGCGTCACATACTATTTGTATTGCCAGACATCACTCATTTATCAAGTTAAAATTCATTTGAAATGTTTGCACATTTTGCAAAACACTTGCAGAACAAGTTCTTCGCAATCCAAGGTTTTACTGCACTTCCAATAGAAGAGCATGCACATCCTACAATATATCGGACAAGGAATCCTCAAAAACAAAGCTAATTCAACAAAATAATCATGATGTAGTGCAACTATCAAACTGTCGGGGCGCTGGGCAGTGAAAGTCACCTTGGCAGGATAGTTATGGCAGCAAAGATGAGTGGCGGCTGTTCTGACATCTTCCATCATTATCCTGAACAGGCACCATTCACTTAGCTGCTGCTTTGGGGTTGACTTTCCCAGAAGGGCACCACCACAGGGAGCTGGAATAGGACTTGCAAGACAAATCAGTGGCCGGTGCCACGGGGCACACAAGAGGCCAAGGTTTACCACTCCCACGTTTCGCACCAGCTGGGGAACTCTCAGAACTACTTGGGAGAAATGCCGGGGTCTGAGGCAGAAATTCCTGCCACATCCTTGGGAAAGGGTGAGAAGAAATGCTGTTATTATATTATTGTGACTCGTTTTACACGGACTGAGAAGTTCGGTTGCAGGTATTTGAAGACTTTAGTACCTCCAGGAACTTGAACAGAAAGGACTACAAAGGAAACACACACCTCAAAAAAGTCAAAAGAGAAACAGGATATTCTCCACAGCAGCTTGATCATCAAAAAGTACTAATTTGGTAACTGACGTCGTATAGTATTTGGTTTTCTACAAAGGGGATACCACAGAATTCAGACTCAGCCCTCCAGGAGTGTGAACAAATTAAAAATACCTGTATAGCCTGTAAGAGCCAAATAAAAACCTCAAAGTAATCCACGGATTGCTGGTGCAACATTTCTATCACATGCAGGTCATTTTGCCAAGAGGATTGCAGGCTGCTTTTAAGCACATGAATATATTATCCAATCTTCCTGACAAAAATAAAAACTCAGAAACTCAAAATGACAGGATCCAGGTCTATATGGCTGTAAGGGAATCAAAGCAGTCTAGAAAATTTGATTAACTCAATTTGCCCTAGTTCCTTAGGGAAGCTTCAGATATAAAAATTACTACTTAATAGTCTAAATAGTAAATTTAGGTTGAAAAGGTCTTCCTGACCTTTCTGCACTTGTGTTTGAGACACAATCTTACCTGAAGGGTCAGAGCCAACAGAAGACAAAACATAATAGCATTATTGAGCCTCTGAAATACAAAGACATTTCTGTCATCTCTGAACCTCACTCTGGCCAAAATAAAAAAAGCAATAAAATCAAGGATTTTGAGGGGAAACTTGGATGTCCTTGGAAAAGCCCTAATCCTCTTTGATTTCTCTGAAGAATTAAACAATATGCTCCAGTGTAGCACAAAACAGCTCTCAACCTTTACTGTCCATCAAGATCACTTGGAGAGTTTATCCGAAGACATTTGTTGAGCTCCACCCCGAGTTTAGTAGGTTTGGCCTGGGGACCAAAGCTTTCACCTTCTAACAAATTGCTAGGTGATGCTTTTAGTGTGGCACAAGGAAGCACCATTTGAATGCACTTGTGAAATGACTGATTACCACCGTCTGAATCCGTTATTTCATTGGGCTTGTAAAATGATGACTTAATAAGTTTATTCTTTTATTTCCTATTTATTTGTGGAAATTATTCTGTATAGAACTTTCCTTTATCCATGAAAGCTATGTGATAATTTTTGAAATACAGACCAAACCAGAAAGGCAAGGTGCTCGTTTAATTCTCTTCCTTGGATTATTAAATTTCATGGTAATGACTAGAGTTTAGCCATCTCCAGTGGTGTCCAATGAGTTCTGCCCATTCTCTCTAAAGTCACCAGATTAGCCACTCTCTCCAAGGGACAGAGAGGTCAGGAGTGTTAGACTAATGGATATCCTCTGCCTCTATACCAGAAAACAAGAGTTTTCTCCCTTATTATGTTTTTCCCTCTCGAACTCCCTCTTCAAGTAGATTAGCAAATGCTGGGGCACCTGGCTGGCTTAGCCAGTGGACCATGTGACTCAACCTCAAGGCTGTGAGTTTGAGCCCTACATTGTGCATAGAGACTACTTAAAAGTAAATAAATAAAACTTTGCTCTCATGTACCCATTAAAAGAATTTTTTAAAAAAGATTAGCAAATGCAAGTGGACCATTTTTTTTCATTCAATTAGCTTTGTGTTTTATTATTAAATCTACTGTATTGTTGGGGCACCTGGGTGGCTCAGTCGGTTAAGCTTCCAATTCTTGATTCTAGCTCTGGTCATAATGTCACCGTTGGTGAGATAGAGCCCTGCCTCTGGCTCTGTGCTGATAACAGGGACCCTGCTTGGGATTCTCTCTCTCTCTCTGCCCCTCCACCCACTCATGCACACACTCTCTCTCTTAAAATAAGTAAACCTTAAAAAAAAATCTGTATTGTTTCTCATTTGTTATAAATTTCTGCTTTTATCTATTAAAATTTCTCCCCTTACTCTGTTTAGTTGTTCCTTTTCTGCTTTTTTGGTTGGGTGTTTCAGGTATTCGGTTTTTTTTTGTTTGTTTGTTTTTTTTTTTTACTGATTTTGGTATTCAATGCTATGAATCCGGGCACCTGGGTTAAGCACCCGCTCAGTCAGTTAAGCATCTGACTTTGGCTCAGGTCATGATCTCACAGTTCATGGGTTTGAGCCCCGCGTCAGGCTCTATGCTGACAGCCAGCTCAGAGCCTGGAGCTTGTTTCAGATTCTGTGTTGCCCTTTCTCTCTGACTCTCCCCTGCTCACACTGTCTGTCCCTCTCTCTCTCTCTCTCTCTCTCAAATAAATAAATAAATAAATTGAAAAAATAAAAATGCTATGAATTCTCCTCTTACTGTTTACTGTAGATGTATCCTATAGACACTGATGAGTAATTTTCTATTTACTTTTTTGAAATTCTTCATTTACTCTTTCTTTTCCCTTAATCCATAGTGAATTACCTCAATAAAATATAAGCACCTTGCAGAAAAATTTTATTTACTTCCAACACTCTTTGTGCTATAGTTTTTAAATATATCTGTATATATCATAATCCCTACAACGGTGATAATTTTTGCTTCAACCAATCATTTCTCTTTAATGTGTATCTGTATATATTCTCTCATTTTCACATCCATCATTACCATTTAGGGTGCTCTTCTTTCCTTCATATAGATCTACTTTACCTTTTGGTGTCATTTTCCTTCACCCTAAAGAATTTCCTTTTGCATTTCACTTAGGGCAGATCTTATGCTGATGAATATTCCCACTTTTTTGTATATTTGAGAATATCTATTTCTCTTTCATTTTTGAAGGATATTTTGGTATGTAGAATTTTTGATTAACAGTTTTTGTCTCTCAACACTGAATATGTTATTATGATGTTTTCTGGCTTCCTTTGTTTCTGATGAGACATGATCATTAATCACAATAGTTTTCTTCTGCAAGTAATTATAATTTTCTCTTGTTACTATCAAGATACTCTCCTTATCCTCGGCTTCTAACAGTTTGACCATGAGGTAATTAATACGATTTTCCTTGTATTTTTATTGCTTGTGTTATGGTGAGCTTACTGAATATATGAACTTGGAAAAATCTGGGAAGTTTGGTCATTAATTCTTTAAATATTTCTCTGCCCTTTCCTCTCCATTCTTGGTGGAATCCAGTTACGTGTATGTTGTAACACTTGACGTTATCCCACAAGTTTCTGAAGCTGTTATTTTTTTCTCTCTCTCCATTCTTTAGATAGAATAATTTCTATTGATTTATCTTCCAATTCGCTGACTCTTCTGCTATTTCCAAACCATTCTTTTTTTTTTTTAGGAGATAAACTTTTTCATGGAAAATTTCATAACATTTCCTTTTTTTAAAAAAAACAAAACAAAACAAAACAAGTTTATTTCTCTTCCATATAAAAGCCTATAGGCAATCCAGAGCTGATATTGTAGTCTGCTCCTTGAAGGTCTTAGGGAGTCAAGTGTTTTCAGTTTTGTTTTGTTTTGTTTTTACAAATAGTTTATTGTCAAGCTGGTTTCCATATAACACCCAGTGCTCTTCCCCACAAGTGCCCTCCTCCATTCCCATCTCCCCTCTCCCCCGCCACACACCCATAAGTCCTCAGTTTGTTCTCAGCATTCAAGAGTCTCTCATGGTTTGCTTCTCTCCCCCTCCCCCACTATTTCCCCCCTTCTTCTCTCCCATGGTCCTCTGTTAAGTTCCTCCTAATCCACCTATACATGCAAACATATGGACCTTGAGGGTGTTATGCTGAGCAAAATAAGTCAGGCAGAGAAGGACAAATATTTCCAAACCATTCTTAAGTCCACCTAGTGAATTTTTCAATTTGTTTATTTTACTTTTCAGATCTAGAATTTTCATTTCATTCTCTTTATAGGTTCTATTTCTCTGTTGAAATTTCCTACCTATTCAGTCATCAAGACTACATTTTCCTTTAATTCTTTGATTATGTTTTCTTTTAATTATTTGAACATATTTAAAACAGGTACTTTAATCAATAAATCCAACTAGGGGCCTCAGAGTCTGTTTATGCAGATTGCCTTTTTCCTAAGAGTGGGCCACATTTCCCTATTTCTTTGTTTGTTTTCAAATTTTAGTTGAAAACTATGCCTTTAAGGAATATTTTGCCCTCATAGAACTTTCATCTTATTAGGATAGTAGCTAATACCTACACAGTGCTTACTAAGTTCCAGACACCAGTGTAAGAGTTTCAGATATATGTTAACATATTGAATCTTCATAACAACTATAAAAAGGAGGTACAATTATTGTCTTGTTTCAGATTTTTCAGAAGCAGTCCATGAAACAGACTTAAGTGCAAGTAGTCTGTTTGAGTAGTGATCTCAGGAAACATAATAGGGAGTTGGAACGTGTGGTAGAGAGGAAAGAAGACAATAAAGTATGGGTTATCAAGTCAGATATCATAATACATAAATGGAGTTTAATCTCACTGAGAAACTATGGGATATAAGCAGAATAAACCTCAAAGTCATCCCAAACTAGATGTGAGGAAGATGAAGTACCTACCAGTCTGCATCTCTCATTGAGAGCTCCTTCTAGAGATCCTCTGAGTGGGCTGAGCATACTCCCGTGAATAGAAAAAAGAGTGTTCTCAGGCAGAGATTCATAGAAAGCCCACATCAAGCGTTCTTAAGCATGTAGAAGTAAATGCCGAGGGGATGTGGTGAGATGATAGCAGCTTCAGCTACAATTATTTTCTCCTTTTACAGATAAGCAAACTGAGGCACACAGAGGTTAAATGACTTACCTAGGGATATAAGCCTAGTAATAATTCAACCTTTGAAATCTGGCTCTGGATATATACTCTTAGCCATTATATTATGCCCCATCATAGTATAGAAAGGAAGGATGGAAGGAAGGAAGGAAAGAGAGATGAAAGAGTAGGGAGGAAGGAAAAAGTCATGGTTCCTTATGAACACATTTTATTCCTACCACTGGGTTCAAGTTTCCAGAAAGCAGAAGTTTATGCATCTTTATCCCTCTTCATTCATCCTTCAACCAACCCTACAACCCTGAACTCATCCTAGACACTACCAAAAAATATTTTGCGCATAGTAAATCCCAACAAATATTTGTTAGTGGATAAGCAAATCCCTGTCTAAGGAGATAACCACACAGCCCTTACCACTAGGATGCTTATTATCAAAAACCACATTTTTAGTTTCTTATAGAGTGTAGAAAACTAGCGGGCTTTTGAGTCACAATCACTCCCATGAATCATTTACTCTCAGCACTTCACATTCCATGGCTCGTACTCCTAATGGGTACCTAATAAACCATTTCCTATTTGCAATATGGCATGACATTTCACAATTTACAAGACATTTACACATTCCTCATTCTATTTATTCCTCCATGAGTTACTTTAAATGCATATCTACCTCTACTAGTGTGCTCTCAATTGCCCCAAATTGTATAGAAGAAGAGAACAAAGGTCAGAGCCTATAAAAATGAAAATAAAAGTATGTTTTATGGGATTATTTTTCAGCAAATATTCACTCCCCCATCCCTCGGGGCACAGCATATGTTCCTGGTCCACCGACGTAAGGGTGTGTCATTTACCTTGGCCAAAGGAATATGCGCAAAGGTGATGTACTTATTTCAAAATGAGGCTTTAAAAAACAGCAAATTTCATCCAGCCCTGTGGTGTCCCTGCTATTTGCCATGGGAATGACATACCCAGGCAGCTAGTGCCCCTTGAGCTTGGGTTCTGGAAAGAAAGGTGAAACTGACAGGAACCTGATCTTGAATCTGAAGCAGAGCTTGGCCTAGCTGACTTGCAGTCCTGTGAGCCAGAAACGGATTTGCGTATTCACAGGTAAGAAATATTTGAGTACTTGCCATGTTTGTTGTTATAAGCCATTGAGATCTGGGAGTAGATTTTTATGCAGTGTTATTGCAACAATATAAATAGGTGTATAGTATTTGAAGTTCTCATGTGTCTTTGATGGCCAGGGTCTTAGTGCTTGTAGAGCTCTTCAATCTCCCCAGATGTTTCCCACTTGAGCAATGGAGTTGTATGGCTGGGAATAGAAGCTTTGCTTATTTCAGTCCATGGGCTCAGGACCCTCAGAGGACTCAGGACTGGTAGAAAGCCACAGCATGGTCCACAATGCAGGTACTCATGCTTACGTATAAGTAGATGCATCATTAACTTTTACAGCCATCGAGTAAACTGATTTTCACTTGATTACTATATCTTGAATGAAATAACATTAACTTTCTAATAATTAGCCACAAATTTCTAATGTGTTTCTCTTTACTATCTTAACTCTGCTAAGTTGAAAGCCTCAAATCCATCAACCAATAAATTGTTCCTTGGGTTTCACTTCAGGGACCAATTAAAAGTATCAACATGTTTTCTTCCGTCACACAGGGAGTTTTACCTCCAGCTGTTGGGATCTGGGCTTCTAAAAGTATGAAGCATGATTATCGAGGGAAAAGGCACTTGAGACAATTGGAGGAAAATAGATTCTGTTGAAAGCTAGTTTATGCAAGCCTAGGGTTCTGCCCTCCTCGCTTTATTCAGAAGGCACATACTTTACTGAACATGTGGTAAATAATACAGCTGGCACTGCAGCAGGAAGGTGCTGCTCCCAAACCTGGAGGGAGAGCTCCTGGCAGATCACCCAAAGGCTCATAATTTATCACTTATGCAGGCATAGCTCCTCTTGAGGGTCTCCTTTTACATCTCTTGTTCTGTGAAACTTTCCACTCAAGACTTAGATAAATGTTTTCCAGATGGTATCAATCATGGTGTTACCTACTAATAGGAATCAAGGAAAAGTAATTGAATTAATTAGCAAGTCAAAAAGGAAAAGGAAGGAGGTCTGCGCATGAAAGAAAGAAAAGAAGAAACCTCAGAGCTATCTAATCATCTAGAGTCAAGGTCATTCAGGAAAATAAGGTCTTGATGAATGTCAGGAAAACTGAGACCTGGCCAACAGCATAGTTGCTCCAAATCATAGGCTTTGGTTTTCAACAGATAGAGGTTGGAATCTCAGTTCAGTCTCAAATTAACCATTACATAATAAGCAAGATACTGGGCCTCTCTGAGCCTGTTTCCTCATATGCTTAAAAACAAGGTAAAATAATACAGCTGTGTAATACACTTTTTACAGTCTAAGGTGCATAGTTGTAAAGCATTTAGCAAAGTGTCTGGCACACTGATAGTCACTCAAAAACTACTCATTCCCATCTGTAGTCATTTCAACAGTCCCAAATCTTCACCTTTCCTGAATCTACACCATTGCAACGGCCACATCGTGGGGGGAGTGTACTTTCCCATTCCTTGCTTTGGGCTTGATCACATGACTTGCTTTGATCAAGAAATGTGGGCAATTGTGACAGTGTGACCATTCTAGGACTAAGCTTTAAAAGACCCTAAATGTTTCTACTTGGCCTTTTCACTTTCACTTTAACCACAGAAAACCATACTGGCTGGACTGCTGGTCCAAGGAGATAAAAAAACACATGGGATAGGGCAGCAGCAGCCAATCCATAGAACCACCAAGCCAAGCCCAGCCTAAAACATCTGAAGTCCAACCAACACAAAGACATCTATCTGGGTGATAATAAATAATGGTTGTTTTAAGGTGGATTGGCTTAGGCTATAAATAACAGATATATCATCTCATGCTCCTCCTCTAAGTTCTAATTGCATATCTGCCTAGGACTTACTGAATAAATATCTCTCACAATGCTGACATTAGAGAAGAGGCCCAGAAAATAGTAAGCTTAAATGTATCACATAAGCTTCTGCTACACGTCTTCTTAAACACTTAGGTGTGTAAGAAACATACACACCTTTGCTACGATGAGACCTATTTTTATTACTTTTATTAAAAATCCCCTATTCTTCTGAGTAGCAGAAAATGTTTTTGGTCATTTCAGGGTTTCTTCCCCCCTCCGGGGTCATGTTTAAGTTTTGGAGATTTATCATAGGGTATGATGAAGAGGTGTAAGGTGTCAGGAGAGAGAATGTGGAGATCACTGTCCTGACTATTGATCTTTGCAGGTCTCTGCTGAAATGTTTTGGCCTATGTCAGCAAGGCTCCAGGGTCTGAGTCATTCTTGGCTAACTTCCTTTTGGAAACCTATGATTATTCTCAACTGAAGGAAGCTTGGAGCTGTTCTCAGATATGCAAGAATTGTTCTGAAGCATCTGCAGCTTGCTGAGGTGAAGGGGCATACAATGCATTGGTCTTAGACATGTCTGTCTGGAAGTGCCAGTGGGCATTTCCACTACAGGCTCTTATTACCTGTCCAGGTTCTCAGAAAAGGGAGCATGGGTCCTTTTGCATATGGCTTCTATAGACCTTCTGAGGCCTCTGCCATTCCTTCTTCTCCCTCCGAGACTGAGCATGAAATATGGTAGAGTGTAATGTCTCCTCTGTTAAGAGCCCAGAAAGCTACTCAAAATATTTTCTTTCCAACTCTCTTCATTTCTTCAACTCTGGGGGACATTTTAGCATCAGGCTTTGGGAGATTTGCTGTTTTCCTTTCTATCATCTGTGAGACATATATTTTTGAAACTCAAGTGCTAAGAAAAACTTTCCTTTTCTCTCTTTTGTGTGTATGATCACTACCTTGAAATACTGAGTGTGTGGGGTGCCTGGGTGGCTCAGTCCGTTGAGTGTCCGACTTTAGCTCAGGTCATGATGTCGCTGTTGGTAGGTTTGGGCCCCACATCAGGCTTTGTGCTGACAGCTTGCTCAGAGCCTGGAGCCTGCTTCAGATTCTGTATCTCCTTCTCCCTCTGACTCTCCCCCTTCATGCTCTGTCTCTCTCTGTCTCTCAATAATAAATAAATGTAAAAAAATTTAAAAAAAAATACTGCGTGTGCAAAATTCTAACTGCGGCCTGGTCAGGAGTCAAGGGGCAACCAACAATGCCAAGAAAAACAACCACAAACTCACGTCAGTTGATATTTCAAAACTATTTTCCTTCACGATTGTACACACTTGTTTGTGGAATGCAAGAGATAATGTACTTTGTGTTTGCATTAGGATGGATTTCTTATACAGTCTACTATTTAACTCAAGGAGACATTGGGTAAATAAGTGAATTAATAAACTAAAATTTCTATAGCCACTCTTTGTTCTCATTATGTTTTGGGGTTTTTGTTTTGGATATTTTTCTTTTTGGATGTACATTCTTTGGTCTAGTTGTACTTAAATGGAGATTAACCAGAGAAGTTGCCAGCTGTGATTTGCAGATGCATTCTAGTTCCACAATGCCAGAAAAATTCAATTATGCATATGAAGGTCATCTCTATAAAGCATGACCATATTGACATTTTACGGTGAAAAGTGGCCACCAGAATACTTAGCGAGGAGCAAACTGTATCTGCTTCTAGCGTAATGGCCAAAATAACCAGGTGTGAAACCAGTAGTTTAGCTATATTTATAGCCAAATCGAACCAGGCAATGGTCCAAGCAAAGGGTTGGCACTCAGTCCACTTCAAGCTGGGCAAGGGTGATTTCATGCTGAAAAGTGTGAACAAAAATGCAAGGCATTATATCATGTATTGAGATTTAAAATAGAATAGAACCCCCTAGAGAGGGTAGATATTAAAGTGAACATGCTGGCTACTGAGTATTTACCTGGATTTGCAAATGGGTATCAGGAGCAAGACAGGATAGTCAAATGCAGTAATACCCTCTAGGACATTTTCTAGAGCTACTTGCAGGCTATTGTGTTCTTCACAACATTAATAACTACAAACTACTTAAGGACTTTTACTTCTGGTCATGATGGAGTATGAAGGAAAAGATTTACTCTGTTACTTTAACAAGCTAAACAGACAAAATACATGAAATAGGAGTTTTCAGACACTGGATAATTGGACAAATGGCAGCTCAGGAGAGTGATCAGGGAGAGGAGAGAAACAAGAGAGGTGAGCCTATGGTTTCCTATCATAATACCTGAAGATAGTTCTCATTTTGGTTTGCAGGGAGGGGAATCCAAACAGTGTCCAGAAGTCCCCCTGAGGTGTCAAGACAGATTTGAGAATCTGGGAAACCCATGGTGGTTCAAAATGACAGAGACAACAACGAGGGATGAGATTGCTTCACAGAGAGGAGAGACCTGCACAAGTGGGGAGACCTGGGGATCTGAAGAGGGTTCCTTTGGAGTCTTCAGTTGATTACTGCTTGGTGCATGCATATTAAGAAACTACCTGAGTCCAAAAAAGAATCAGCAGGAAGGATTAGAAGGAAGAGGCTGTGGAGCTCACACACGGCAGAGAAAAATTTTGTGTTCCTACCCCGCCAGAATTGAAAAACCTTGTCAGTGCACGGGGGCAACACAGAAAGTATTCCAAAGAGCATCACCTCAGTACTGGGGCAAAATCAGTCCTTGACCAAAGATTTCTCTAATCCCATCTTAAATTCAAAACTTGAAAAAAAATCAATCTGTTTCAAGTGACTTAATTATATCCCAGAACAAAGATCAAGAATACTTAAAGTTATATAAACTATCCAGCAACCAACAGGGTAAAATTCACAGTGTCTGGCATATCAAAAAAAAATTACCAGGCAAGGAAGCAGGAAAATATGACCTATCATGAGGAGAAAAATCAATCAGTAAAAATGGACCCATAAAACAGATGCTAAAAATAATACACAACAGCATTAAAACATCTATTATGTCAATATTGCAGATGTTCAGGAAGGTAGAATAAAATGTGAGAATGTTAAACTTCTCAAGATGAAATGTAAAATGTCTGTAATGAAGAATAGGATTAACAGCTGATAAACAAGGCAGGAATAATTTTAATAAATAGCAATTTAAATGATCCAAAATGAAAGCGAGAAAACTGGAAAAAAAATAAAGAAATAAAACAGTGTGAGCTCTGGGTCAAGTTCAAGATGCCAAGCATACATAGAATTGAAGTCTCTGAAGTGAGGGTATTAGAAAAATATTTGAAGAAATATGATCAAAAGATTTCCAAGTTGGATGAAAACTATACACCTATAGATATAAGAATCCCAATAAATCCCAAACACAATAAGACTACTTCAAGACGCATCATAAGACAATGACTAAAATCAGTGATTAAGGGAAAATCTTAAAAATAGAATGAACATATTTGAAACAGGAATAAAAAGGAAGAGAAAAAAGAAAAATGACTGCAGAGTTCTTGTTGGAAAGAAAGTAAGCCTGACAATAGTGGGGTGACATCTTCAAAGACCTGAAAAAAGTTTCAACATAGAGCTCTATTCCCAGTGAAAATATCCTTCAAAACTGAAGGTAAAGTAAAAAAACTTGTGAGACAGTATGAAAGCTGAAAGAATTCATTATCAGTAGACCTCCAATGTAAGAAATGTTAAAGAAAGTCCTTCAGGGAGAAGAAAAATGATACCAGATGGAAATCTGGATCTACACAAAGGTGAGGGAAACCAGATATACAAATACATGGGCACAGGGAAGACATTCTTTTTCATTTTGTGAGTCTCTCTGAAAGATGACTGACAGCTTAAATAAAAAATAATAATGAATTGTGGCATGTATAATGTACAGAGAAGTAAATGCATCTCAACATCAGCACAAAGATCTTGAGAGCGAAAATGGAAATAAACTTGTTTCTTATACCATGCATAAAGTGGTATAATATTACTTGAACATAAGCTGTGATAAGATAAAGTTGTATCTAATAAACCTTCAAACAACTACTATAAGAATAAAACTAAAAGTTTAACTAATAAGCCAACAAAGATAAAATGGAGATAATTTAAAAATTATTCAATTATTCCAAGAAGGCGGCAAAAAGAGTAAAATGATGCCAAAAAGGAAAACAGTTGGTAAAAATGTAAAACAAATAGAAAAATCTTATATTTAAATTAACCATCTCAATGATCACATTAAATAGAAATCATCTGAACCTGCTAATTAAGAAGCAGAGATTGTCTTAAGAGACTCATAAATATGGAGAACAAACAGAGGGTTACTGGAGGGGTAGTGGGAGGGGACGGGCTAAATAAGCAAGGGGCATTAAGGAATCTACTCCTGAAATCATTGTTGCACTATATGCTAACTACTTGGATGTAAATTCAAAAAATAAAAAATAAATTTAAAAAAAGCAGGGATTGTCAGATTGGATAAAGATGCAAGACCCAACAATATAAGTAATACTTAGTTACTTAAGTATTACTCTTTAAGTATAATGACAAAAACAGGTTGAAAGTAAAAAGATATTCTAATAAGATTGGTTCCACATTTGAAAAAGTAATCAAGTGATTCAGAGTCAGGGGCTAGAAAAGGAAAAAATGACAAAATAATTTCAATGCAAAAAAAAAAAAAAGCATTTAACAAAACCTAACATCCATTTAGAGTAAGAAATCTCAGGGTGCCTGGGTGGCTCAGTAGGTTAGCATCCATCTTCCGCTCAGGTCACCATCTCATGGACGGTGAGCTCGAGCCCTGCATCAGTCTCTCCGCTATCAGCACAGAGTCCACTTTGGATCCTCTGTCCTTCGCCGCATCTGCCCTTTCCCTGCTCATGTGTGTGCTCTCTCTAAAAATAAATAAACATGTTAAAAATAAAAGAAAAAGAAGGATAAGAAATCTCAGCAAAGTAGGATTGAAGGGAACTTCCTCATTCTGACAAAGGGCTTCTACAAAAGACTCACACTCAAATCACAGAGTGGTGACAGATAAAAGGCTAGATCGAGACAAAGAATGAGAAAGGATATCTGCTCTATTTTTGCTTAACTTTGTACTGAAGTTTCTAGCCAGTTAAATAAGACAAGCAAAAGACTTTAAAGTAAAACTGTCATTATTTACAGATGACATGATCATCTGTATGGAAAATCCAAGGATTTCACCAAAAAAACTACTGGTTCTAATAAGTGAATTTAGCAAGGTTTTAAAATAGAAGTTCAATATGCAAAAATCAGTTGTATTTCTACATACTGGGAACAAGCATAAAGTGAAATTAAAATGCAACGTCATTTACAATGGCACCAGAAAATTTGAAATACTTGGAATAAATTTGACAAAAGATGTGTAGGGCCCATATACTGAATACTACAAAACACTGGAATGGGAAATTAAAGTCTCAAATATTCATGGATTTGAAAACTCAATATTATTAAGACATCTATTCTCTCCAAACTGATGGACAGATTCAGTGCAATCTCAAATCAAAATTGCAGCAGGCTTTTTGTGGGCCTATGTGTCAACTAGTGAGCTGTTTCTAATATTGATGTGCAAACGCAAACAAACTAGATTAACCAAAATAAAAGAATAGAGTTCAGAACTAGACCCTCTTATATATGATGAATTGATTTCTGACAATGTGCTAAATTAAGGGCGAAATGATAATCTTTTCAACAAAATGATGTTGGGACAATTAGGGAGCCAGATGCAAACAGATAAACCTAAACCCTTACCTCTGTCCACTATATGAAAATTTCCCCAAAGTGAGTCATTAACCTAAATATGTAAGAACTAGAACTATAAAACGTCCAGAAGAAATCATAGAAGAAAATATTACTTTAAACTTGATAAAGACTTATTAAGTGGGCCATCACAACCATAAACTATGAAAGTAAGGCATCAATAAATAGGATTTCATCAAATTAAGTATGTTTACTCTTCAAGAGTCCATGTTATAGAAATGCAAAGGCAAGTATGGGCAAAAATATTTGCAAATATATATCTACCTATGGACTTGCAACTCTTGTAAGAAAGTTTCTTTTATCTCTAAAATAAAAAGGGAAACAACACAATAAAAAATAGCAAAAGAGTGAACAGTCATTTAACCAACATAAATATATGAATGGCAAAATAGCCATGAAAATATGCTGAGTATCAGTATTCATTAGGTAAGTCTAAATTAAAGCCACAATGATACTATTTAACATCTCCACTTAGAATGGCTGAAACTAAAAGAACTGACCATACCAAATGCTGATGAAGGTATAGAGCAAATGAATTCTCATACATTGTTGAACAGGATGTAAAATGGTTGGGAAATATGTGTCTATATCTTAAAAGTTAAAGGTATACCTTCTGTATGACCTAACCATTCCGCCCCTGAGTATTTATTCAAGAGAATAAGAGCGAAGGCCCACAAAAGAAGTTGTATGCAAATGCTCATTGCATCTTTACATGCAATAGCAAAGAATGCAAAAGTCCTAAACATTTCAGTCAAATGAATGGATAATCAAATTGTGATATATGTATGTAATGGACTATTATTCAGCAATATAAAATAAATCAAACCGTCAATACATGCAACATGGATGAATCTCAAAATAATTATGCTGAATGAAATACCAGACAAAAAATAGCATGTTCTATTATCCCATCTACATGAAATTTCCATAAAAATGCAACCTAATCTATAGTGACAGAAAGCAGATCTGTAGTTGCCTGCTAATGAGAAATGGAGAAGAAATGAATTACAAAGGGATCTAAGGAAGATAGTGAAGTGATAGATACACTCATTCTCTTGAGCACATTGATAGTTTTACAGGTATATATGTATCTCAAACTCATACTGTTATACAGCTTAAATGCAGTTTATTTTGTGTCAAGTATACCTCAATAATGAAGAAAACGGTATTTCATGAAAAAAAAGTTTTCTTGGTATGTACTACCATGATCACCAAAACTCATTTTGTATTCTAACTGAATGTTCAACTATATGACATTTCAATTCCTCACCCCCGCCCCAGTTTGTAGTTTTCTGTAGCCAACTCACTGAGTTCTGGCCAATCAAATTGATGGAATGTGACTGAAGATGAATATCACTTACCAGTTGGGTCAAAAAAAAATTCTCCCGAGTAATCATGTAGTGTCTCCTGAATAATTATGCACTCTTTTATTTAAGCCATATTTTGACTAAGTGGCAATTACTCAGAGAATTCTGAGCATGACAGAGCCACAAAACGAAATAAGCCTGGACCCCTGGCTCACTGTCCAAAGCAGAACTGTCTAAGAGATCCACATGACTAGCTCTCCTCTTTTTGAACCATTTCAAGAGTGAAAAACAAATGCTCCTTTGTTAAGGAACTAAGAGTTGGACGTTGTTTTTCTGATACTGTAGCCGGCATTACCTTAACCATTAGACAAATTCCTTTGTTGATTTGGGATGGTGTCTTGACCAAAAACCAAACAATGACAACAACAAACTGGCATACATAACATTGGCTTAGAAGTCAATGATGATGGGTAGTGAAGAAAAAGACATAAAAAGAACAGATTATACACCTGGAGAATTCTGTGTTGCGCTCAGCTGGTAAAAGTTTGGTAAAATTTTCACCCATGATCACTTGGAAGGAAGATCATTCTCCTATCAAGCCACTGGCAACCTCTGCTTTTGTCTTTTCATCACTTTCTCCTCTATGTGGTGTCAAGTCTCTCTCTGCTTCTCTCTTATTGGATCACTTGTGATTATATTTAGGGCCCACCTGGATAACACAGGTGACCCACCTCCCATTCTCAAGGTACTTAACCACATCTGCAAAGTCCTTCTTTCCCCAAAAGAAGCAACATTTCCAGGCTTCAGTTATTAGGACTTGATATCTTTGGGAGTCATGATTCAGCCTAATACATAAAGTTTTATATGAGGCATTTTAAATATGTTCAAATAATTAAAGGAAACTATGTCTAAAGGAGTTTTGAAAAAGTATGAGAATGATCCCTCACCAAACAGAGAATATCAACGAAGAGACAGACATTGTGAAAGAAAACAGACTAGAAATTTTAGAACCGAAAAGTAAAATAAACGAAATGAAAAATTCAGAGGGGCTCAAGCACATTTGAACTGGCGAAAGAAAAAGGAGCAGAATGTCTGAGAGAAAGAAAAGTAAAAGAATGAAGAAATATCATCAGAGTCCGGAGAGCGGTGGGACAGCAAGTATACTAACACATACTGTGGACTGTGGTGCAAAAAGTTGGGGAGAGAATGCTGGAGGGTATCCTTCCTGAGGGCAACTATGACCTTGTAGGAGAGAGAATGTATTGGTCCAAATTCCTACTTGGTGGGATTGAAGCAAAGCTATTCACCAGAACTCAACCAAACTGCAAATGCCATTTGTCTTCTGTGATGATTCATATGGAATCAAGACCATCTGAAGCTCCTCTAAGGCCAGGCTCTGTTGAAGTTGCCTTAGGAACCAAAGTTACCAACAGCAGCAACGGGTGGGAAATTTATCTACTTCCATCATATAATGAAGCAGTGTTAAGTGTTTGACTCATGTTATCACTATTAATCATCACAAAAGCCCTCTGTGATTGGTAATATTGCCCCAGTTTTATAGACTGAGGTTCAGGACAGTTTCACAATTTGTCCAGATTTATGTAGCTCGTCAGTAGCTGAGCTGAGATCTGAATGGGTTTCATCTGATTCCAAGTGACCCAAATGCTGAACCCCTAGTCTTTCAGTGCTCCAACAATGCACATATGTATCTGTATTTTATATAGCAACATATTTTAAATGAAGATAAAGGCTTTCATTTATTTCGTGCATTTTCAATCTCTTTTTGATATACAACTGACATAATGTATTAGTCTCAGGTATACAACATAGCAATTAGATGTTGCAAAATGATCACCATGATAAGTCTACTTAACTTTCATCACCATTGATAGTTAACAAAAAAAATTTTTTTTTAATTTGCAGTTATTAAGAAAAATATTGTTTACTGATCAAAAATAAGACTCCTGGCTTCAGGACTACTCACTTCTAATGCTGTAGAACACACTAGAATATATATTACCAACACCCTCCACACAAAAAAAGCATGTGTTCTCCTAAGATTTCTAAATATTCATTGGTTCCATGGGAAGGTAGCCTGTTCCAGAAAGCTACTATGGATGATGATGATAAATATCATAGGACCAGTTAAACATTTAGATCTGAAAAATAGAACCTCTTAAAAACAACTCTTCACTATTGGTTTACAATCCTTTCCGTTTCAGGACATTTAACAAAGAAAAATCCTATGGTTCTGCTTTCAAGTAAANAAAAGAAGGAGAAAAATAAATTTCAGAAAGAGGCCAAGTAAAGTGGACTGTGAAGCAAGAGCTCCTCCTACAGCATTTGAGAAGGTTTTCTCTTTTCTTGGTCAGCTTTCAGGCTTCCTTCCTAATTCAAAGATGCTTATTCTCCTCTCACTTCCCAGGAAGTTCCTCTTACCTAGACACTAATGTCAGCACTAGAGTTTTTAAAGTCACTCACACTAAGTAGAAAGTGACCTTGAAAAGCACGTAGGTCCCCTTCATAACACAAGCTCAACTTTACTAAAGATGAAAACCTCAACTAATCCACAGAAGTGCAAAGCTGGTTCCCGGTTGCTGAGAGAAGCCCCAGGACCTCAAGGCGAAGCTGTTAGGAAGGATTCTAACTCATTTTGCCGCAGGTAATCAGAAACCTCAGGTATTTCAGAAGCTGACCATGTTATTGGTCACCTTTTAATATCCATCGGGGCCACAAGATGGCGCTACTCTCCAACTGTTCACTTAGCGGACCAGGTAGGCCCCAGGGGTGCACAAAAGCTCAGCAGGCAAAAATCTTGGTAAAAAATAGAGTGGGTCCTTTTTTGTTTGGCTGAAAGATATATTAGAGCAGCAACCTCTGCTTTTAAAGGGAAGTTCAGACACAAGAGAAATCGAATGCTTGAATTATGAGCTACTTCTTCCTGAATCTTAGTAAATATTGAAGTGTAGATCCTTCAACAAATGGCACCTGAAGCTGGTATTGAAAAAAAAGAATACTACCACACGCCATTTTTAAGAAAGTCGTTATTCTTGTTTCTGAGACACTGTCCCCTGAATCAATGAAAAAAGCCAGCGATAGTGCTTCTCTTAAAAAATTTCTCCAAGCTTGTGACAAATTTTATTTACTTTTCTTTTGGGGGGGATATGGACTCGTTGGCAGAGCTTCTACAATGAATTTCAAGCTGGCCTAAAGTGCGTGCCTAAATTGTTGATTCAGAAACACACAGACACACACACACACGTGTGTACACACATGCCTGCTCTTCATAACCTGAATTATTACACATGGTGCTCCACTCCCCATGGACATCTCCCCTGACAAGGCTCCTCCGTGACCCCTGTCTCCAGAAACCTTTTCACAGGCAAAGGTTCCACTTTCATCAAAGCCAACTCTGATGCTACTCCCTTGCCAGCCTCCTAGCTTCAAAAGCACATTCCGTTAAATTTACTAGGCTCCCTTGGTAAATGTAATAAAGTAACTTCCAACACACAGTTCAGAAAAATGCGTAACTCCAATAAAAACCACACTTTTCCAAAAGAAGCTTTTCCTGTATGGAAAAGGTAGTAGAAAGGAGTAGATGTTGGATACTTACGGGTTTATTCTAAATGGCAGACATTTTCTATCTTTCAGAACACTATGCACCAATGTGGTGACATTTGAGGGGGAAAAAAAAGGTGGTGGGTTTTTTTTTTTAATTGCCCTCCATGTATCTGCTTCATACCATCTCTCTTGTCCTAATGCACCTCAGCCATCTCCCTCTTCCTTCTGCTCAGCCTCCAATAGGCAGCCGGGCAGCCCAGCAGCCCAGGAGCTGTGCATGAAGCATGAGCTCCGCCTACTGACAGCTGGAGAGAAAGACAGGCTCTCTCAAACCCACCTGAGACTATCCAAATTACAAGCAGAAGTTCTCTCCTGAATTTAATCTAAGTTGCAAAAAATTGCTTAAACACACACACATACACACACACACACACACGCAAATAAAATTATACTTAGAACTTCATGTATTTGGAGAGAGTACTTGGTTTAACCTTCTACAAAAATATGTTCACCAATGGATTCATTATGTAAATGTATGCAGTGATAAGATCAGCTTTCAATTCAGTCTTGGGTTGTGCTTGTCAGGGTGTTTCATGAAAGCCCCTCCTGAGACCTGGAGATCTCTGCTGGCTCTGATCAATTTCCTGATCGGTTCCATAGCAAGGCAGGAAGCATTTGCTTTGTCTTATGGCTACCCTAATGGACTCCAGGAGACTAAAGAATTAAGGGTCCTGGGAGCCCAGGGGCAGTTTGTGAGTGGCACTCATCAAGGGAGCCATACAGATTTTCTTTTCCTTGTTCTATATTCAGCTGACCCTGTCTTACAATTTGTGAGACATTGTTCAGAAGGACCTCAGCATTGTCTTCTTGTGAGAGACATTCATTCGACAAATGCTTGTGTGTCCTCTTTGATGCTCAATTATATAGATGAAGAAGACCTGACTGCCACCCTCACAGCCCAGCAGAAGAAACAGATGAGCAAAGCATCGCGTACCGGGCTGTTAGGAGAGGGCGGGCTCGCTGGATATAGACATATGGCAACAGGTGATCCAATAATTTAACATATGTTAACACCTTGCTTTTGGATTTTTGGTCGCACTCTCTTTTCTCAGGAATCCAACCAGCCTATGGCTGCCACCCACCCATTTTGGACTCTCATAAGTATTCTGGCTCCTGTCACTTCTGGAATTCCAGTACACTGTGTACAATTAAATAAGATCTAAGTAACTTTTTCACCATTAGCCTTTCCCTCAGTTTCTCAAACACCAGTCCTGATCTGCTCTCATGATGATTAGAGGCCACAATAATATCTTTAGTAATAATAAATGGTTCCAACCCTTGTAAAATCAGTTGCCCTGCCATTCCTCTGTCCCCCCCCAATCATGCCATTTATCCATTCAATTCAGAAGGAAGGTAACAGTAGACTGAAAGCCATGCTTTTACATTTCAAAAAGAAAAATAAAGTTTTGTGGAGGGATGAAAGGATTTTAGAATTGCAATGAGCCAGACACTGGAGAACTGACACGGGAACACCTCACATGAGGGGGAAGGATTCATAATATGACTCCAGAGACAAGTCTAATGCTGTGTGTCAGGATGGGGGCAGAGCTTTGGGAATGGCATCAGGCACAAAGGGCCTCACTTTCTCCTTTCTGTCTTTGGAGCTGGGACTCAAAAGCTGGGATAGAAGTATCTAGATGAGTTCTGGTTGGTGGGGGCTTTGTGTCCCATTTCCTTGACCCTGAGAGGTTGTAAAAACATTTTTCAGAACCACTTCCAATTCAGAGAGATGCCATACAGACCCAGACTAGCAAGGGCTAAGCAATGTCCTGAGGGCAGCTTGCAGATTACAATGCGCAGTAGCACTGGATAGAGAAAGCACCTGGGAGCCCTGGGGTCGACCAGAAGGCCATGAAAATAAAGGTGCAAGAAACAAGAAGCTTATAACTGGAGACAATAGCAGAATGCCTGTCCAAAAGCAATGGATACAAGTGTAAAACCCAACAGCTACGTGAATGAATGGCACTTTGGGGACATCAACAGAGGACTGAACTGTCCATGAAGAACCGGGGACCTCTCTGTGGAGACCAGGCTTGAGCTAGAGAAAGATGCCTGTCCTGGAGGCTATGTGTCTCTCTGTTCCTTTGAAAGTACTTAACCCATGTCTATACCTAGATGACATCTTCAGAAGGAGGATATAGAAGGGGAATTCCCTAGAAGGGTGAACAGTTCTGTTAGAAAGTTTCAACTTTAGACTGAAAAATATATGTATTTACATATATACTGTTATATAGGTATTTGTGTTTACATATATTTACATGTGTTATGCATATATACACAAATATATATACATGTGTTTATAGAAGTAACACGTATACGTGTGTGTGTGTGTATGTATCTTTACAGTGATTATGGAGCCAGTTGCATTGGCTAGTGAAAGCCAACCACAAGCGTCTCTTCTCAGCTCCACATTCAGCAACATCATGTTGGCTGGCTTGAAATTGGTCACAGTAGGGTATTTACACTGTAGAAAGTGGCAATGCTACAAATCAGGAAGTCCTCCCACACAAACTGATTGTTAAACACTGACCAGCACACAGACACCATCAGGTGTGTGTGTGTGTGTGTGTGTGTGTGTGTGTGTGTGTACGGGTGCACACATGCTTTTTCATCAGGGAGAATGTTTTAAACCAAGAGACTAAGTTACCTTTCTTTAGCATTCTCTTCCAGTCTCACCCTTCAAACACATGTGTACACATGTGTACACACACACACACACACACACTCATAACCACAGACATCAGAAATGAGAATTTTCAGAGCAAGATGAGACCTGTATTTAAAAGAAAAAGTTATATAGTTTTTGCACAACTGAGACATGAGAGTGAATTTCAACCATGCTATACTTTACAAGGAGAAACACATTTTATGGATCCTCATTGGAAATGTTAGCTGCTCCCATCAGTCATCCTATGGTTGACAGAGTTAATCTGCATTTGACCCTCAGCTGAACACTTTACTATGTGATCCTGTGTAATTCTACCACTCAGTTTCCATTTCCTTACCTGTAAAACAGAGAGCAAATATCCTTACCTAGTAGGGTGGTGGAGAAGAGGAGAGAGATGCCTGTGCCCATCACTATTAGGCTGAATAAGCAGTCAGCACTGCTAAAGGGTAAGGAACTCTGTTAGAATGGACACTTTCTTTCGTGCACCTGCACATAGGCTGGAGCGAACCCGCAGGAAAGGGGTGAGTGAGGGAATCACAGTCTGTGGCAAAAGTAAGGCATCGCGCCACACTTTGTGAAAAGAGCTTGCAAGTCTGCAGGTGATTATGTGGCAAAAGTGCTCCCCCAGGGGGCGCGGGGGAGTGAGCCTGACTGAACTGTGGCAGCAGGACCTCGAAGACCTGATTAAATGTGTACTGCTTCGCTCTCTCTAGGAATACAATCCTAAGGCTAGGCACAGAGCTGGGTATCAGAGGAGGTTGCTTCAATCAAAAGCAAAAAAAAGCTTGGGAAAGACTGGCTTGCACACACACACAGCTCCTTTAATGCAAAATATTTATGTGGCAAAGTGAGGGAACAAGGCTAGCCGACACAGGGGACAGCAAGGGCTGACACAGTGCAAGGCTGAGTCTGTTCACATGCCTCCCCCAGGAAACAAAAAGGGAGGTGAGACAATCACGGAGAGGTGAACGAGAGCATGAAGGGCCCTTTCTATTCCCAGTTAAGCGTGGCATGGAAGGATGTGATCCGTGTGAAAGCGAACAAGGCTGCTGACGGCAGAGGCAAGCGCGGGCCGCTTTTAATATTTGCTGTGTGCGCTGGGAGGGAGGATGCTGGATAATTGCCCACGTCTCATAACCTTTAATTACCCACCTCCCAGAGGACAAATTAAAGAAGGTGCCAATAGTTACTGAAACCAAGGTTACAGGTTCTAGAACTGTCAGACAGCAGTTCTTAGAAGTGGAGCGATTTTCCTTGATGCTTTCACACCCGTGGGTAGGAAAGCGTGAGCAGGGGAGAGGATGTGAGAATCCAGAGGGGGCTGCCAGCCGTGCTTGGCCTCTTTTGCAACATCTCCCTCCTCCCCACCCCCAGCCTCCCACCCGCACCCCCTCCCCAGTTCCAAACACACAAATGTCTGAGGCTGGGAAATAAGCGGCATAGCATTTAAAAAAAAGAAAAAAAAGAGGGAGCCTGTGTGTGTGTGTGGGGGGGGTGTCCCCAGGGAAAGATTCTGAGCAGTCACACTTACAATCTATTTTAGGGGATCAAAGAATCAAAGAGAAGCATAGTGGCAATGACCCCGCCTCTCTACTCTTCACATCCTTCCTTTGTTAGAACTCTTTGAAGATGTGACTGGGTACTCCAGGGGCAGGCCTCCTTTCCTTAGGGTTTCCAGACAAGGCAGCAATGCCAGAAATGGATGTATAAAGCATGAGGAATAGGAGAGGGTGGGGAAGTTGGGACCTGGGATGGAAGTCAGAGGAAGAGCTAGCCAGTAGAGTGGGGAATGTAGGTGCCCCAAAAAGACACTAACTAGATCCAGAGTGAAGGAAGCCCTGTCTGCCTCCAATCAGCAGAAGCAAGCTGTGTTTCGGGAAGCAAATCACCAGACTGAAAGTATCTCAGTGTCTGTGGGGAGAACCAGAAAACTGCCTTTGTCTGCCCTGGGGAGTCAGGAAACACAGGGAAATTGGATAGAACGTTGAAAAGTCCCAAAGCAGGATCTCTCCTCTGAGTACATGTCCAAACATGTGTCGTTGTTGTTACTGCGAGTGTTATTCAGTCCGTCAATCTATGCATACATATTGGGGGGCACCTGCCTTGCTTCATTACTGTGCTAGGCATAATAAGATTTCAGGGCATGGTCCTCAGACCCAAAACACACGAAGTTCAGTGGGAAGTGTGAGTCTAGCCTCAACAGCAAAATCCCATGTATGATGAAATGCTACATAAATAAATAAATTCATGGTATGTAAAGAGTCAAAAAACAAAAGGTGATCATTTATTCTCCGGCACATTCCTTAGAATATGGAAGATAATTTTCTCTTCAGTTCATCAGCACCAAGGAGACCACCATGAACAAAATAAGTATGGTTGCAGTCAACTTACTGCTTCCACTTGTCAGGGGTAAAGGACATCAGGAAAGTTTCTGCCACAAATGCCTTTTCTCATCAGTGCAAAAGGCAGCACTCAGAGGCAGAGAAGGAACAAATGTTTAGCTTGGAAATCTATGCCCACAGTCTTCCTACACTATTGCTTATTTGTGTCCTTGGGCAAGATGCTTTAACTCTCTCTGCCTCAGTTTTCTCATCTGTAAAATAAAGATAAACATAATTTTATATTGTGAGGCTCTATTGTGAGGATAAAATGAGAGAATGCAAGTAAAAGAACTTTTTAAAATTAAAAATTAATTAAAACTAAGAAGTGGATGAATAATCAGCTCTAGTGATGATGACCATGACCTACAATAAGCTTTCGCACCTCTAGGCTAAGCATTACTTTCTTTAACCTATAAATTACCTTGGGAAATGGCAGCATGCCATGGTCCCATTACCTCTCTGTGAATGAGACCACAAATATCTCTGGGAGTGGTAGAGCTTTGACCTGGTGTAGGGGGCCTCGGCATCAAAGGCTTCTAAGTCTTACCTAGGGCTGTCCTGTACCGTGTTTAGATTTATGGAAGAAGTTTTTAAGAAGTGAGTGGAAAGAAAAATTCTTGTAGCACTTGTTGCAAACTTCATTGTTCATATCAAATAGTAGAGAAGGGTCTGAGATGCTACTTGGAATCCACAATGGCCAAAACCGAATGTCTAGTCAGCAACAACCATCCTGGTACATTTCTGGCATGTTCTACCTTATAGCCTCTTTTGTGGGAGTGCCCAAGAAGATCTTGACCCTGAGCCAAGTAAGAGGGCATTACAGGAAGAAAAAGGGGAACAGTTCTTTCTTCAGTGGACACACACATGTCCTCTGTAAACCTTAGCCATAGGGTGTTAGGTGGAAGGCCATCCCTTGTTACTCTTCCTCTCTATGCTTTTTTATTCAAGGCAGGGCTAAGACTAAATAAGACAACAGAAACCTAGGGCCAAAATTTAAGGAAGCCCTCATTCACTCTCAAGTTTGTGCATTTGCACAGTGACGCTTGATTTAAAAAAAAATAAAAAAGGAACATGAAATGTTGCCTTAAATAAGGGATGAAATACAAAAGGCTAACAATTAGCTCGAGATTAGGTATGAAGAAAAAAAGGGCTAGGGAAGCCACTTTCTCTTGGCAAGGTATCCATTATATGTAAGACTCAGATACCTATAATAACAACTAATAGAGTTACTACCTCCCCTTCCTGCTGCCATCCGGGATTCACTAGCTATCTGTCACCGCAGACTCACGGGATCTCAGAAGTATTAGGGTCAGGGTAATTGTTCCACTTTGCATTGTTCTAGTCTAGAAGTGCTACAGAGGACTATCCTGTTAGTTGTTCTGTCCTCTGTGTTCCCAAAATACTTTCTCCCTATATTTTATTCACCTTTAAAAGTAAGACTCTACCTCCTTTCTTGGCACATTGATAGTTTTTAATACATTGTGTGAAAGATGTGATAAACACTCAAATTCACTTCAAAACACATCTGCTGAGGCATACTACTATTCTTGCCTTCAGTGGAGGGAAAGAGCCTCTTGTCTTTTAGATTTCTTATTGGCTCATGTTCTTGGAGGAATTTTTTCCATTGAAAATAGAAAATTCTTAAGATTAGTATGCATTTTTTATTTAAAAAAATAAGAAAAAGAAAGAAAAATGTGCAAACACTAAAAAGGCAATAAAGGTCAAAAAAGAAATTCTGCAATGTTGTACACAGTCTAAGCCAGGAATTATCCTGACAGCATGTGGCTGGCTGACTTTTCTAGGCTGGCAAATTTTTAGACTGGCTGATTTTTAAGGAATTGGCTGAGGTTAAAAGAGCAAACAAAAATATTTTTGCCTTCTTGGGAAGAAAATTTCCTTGGATCTTAAGGTGACAATGTTTGAAAAGTAGCTCTTTCCACCACCATTCTCAGAAAGTCAGTGCTGAAATACCAGATATTCTGTTCCTTCCCTGAACCTACATCTAGGAGAGTTGTTAATGAGGGATCCATGATGACAGAACTCTCTGAAAGCATGTGCAAAATATTATAAAAATATTATATAAATATAATATAAACATTATATTAATAATATTAT